>NC_061830.1:25362079-25367079 GCF_019202785.1 Penaeus chinensis | reverse complement strand
AGTTTAATATCCTCTGAGCCAAAAGAGACGCCGTGCAGAACTAACGGCATAGAAAGTGTATGCGTGAATGTATATTGTCAGCTTATACACCTCTGGGAGATGGTTTGAACTCAGATTGCATGCACTCTGACTCTGCTCTGATAGTGGGTGACTTGAATGCTAGACATCTGCAATTAGAGGATAGGGACAATATTAGTGATAACATTAACAGGTTTTACCAGTTTTTGAAGGATAGGCTTGATGCATGCTTGCTAGGTGGTAAAGACGCAACACAAATCAAGGTTGGATAACTTAATTACGTCTGTCTGCTTGGCAGTCAGGCAATTCGAGGATAATGTAAAGTGGTAAGTAAACTACTCAGCGATCGTTTCGCGTTGTATGTTAAGAGAACAGTTTGTTTACAACATAGAGAGCTGATATAACACTATACATACATACCTTTAGATAAATTCAACGGGTATTTGTTGAGCGCGATAGAAAGACGTTTACCCACAACGCCTAAAACACACACGATGAAAAGGGTCATGGGGCATGGAAAAAAAGGTACTGCAGTGATAAAATACTTAAAGAATGGGCACACACGTTAAGTATGGCACACAGGGAGTGGGTCCAAAAGACAAATGGGAAGGGGAAGAAGATATACTCCTTGATATGAGATGTGTGGGAGAAACGGAAAGAAGTCAGGGAGAAACACTAGCAGGAATTTGCATAAAATATCGAGGAACATAAAAGCCTTAACGAAATATGGCATCACGTAAATAAGGTTAGGGGTAAAACAAATAACCTCATCGGCCATCCACCCAGAGGAGGAGGCAAACAACATAATCATGTCATCCTTAAATAATAATGCAATATCTTGTCAGAGTATAAATACACACAAACTCTTAAAAGCAGGCAGAAGAGGGAAAAGCACGTCACCAGGAGAAGGGGGCATAACGTATGGCATTCTAAATTCACTAGTTAGAATGAAGAACAGTCCATTATTAGACAAATTCAACATAAGGTGTTTGGAAGGTAGATTGCCGAAGGCCTGGAAAAAGGCCATAATAACATAATATTCCGAAATCATCTGGGGAATACAGACCTGTGTCTCTGACACCGAGTTTATGCACAATGATGGAACGAATATTATTATACAGACGGATGTACATGGATGAGATCAACTATCTTGTAATCTGCACGGTTTTATGAAAGGAAAGGGAATGTTTGATTGCCTTATTCAATGATTATCAAATGATGCTTAAAAGTGTAGGGTTTTTGTTGATTTACAGGTAACCTTTGATAAAGCCAACAGAGAAGTGATTATGTATGAGTTAACAAGGTTAGGCGTCACTGGAAAGCTGCTGAATTGGATTGGTGACTATAAGTCAAGACGAAGAGCTTTTGTGTTTGGTCTCAAGGCTGTTTGACAGAGGAAAGAAATCTTGAGCTGGGAACTCCACAGGGAGATGTTCTAACACAGCACTATTTAATGTACTAATGAACAGATAAGCCTCAGAGATATATCCTCAGGGCACCATGCCAATTATATATGCAGATGATATAGTGATACAAGGAACTACACAGAGTCATTTACAGACAGCACTGAACAACTTTAGTAAACTTGCTCAAACATTTGGTCTGGTTAGCAATCAAGAAAATACAGTTTCAGAGTAAACAAAGGGGTACATGAGACTTGAGTTAAATGACTAACAAGCGGAGAAGGTATTGCCTTTACTGCCTCAAATAAAGATGAGGTGAATTATATATCAAGGCGCGATTACGGCCGCTCACTTGCTTGTCGCGGAGTAGGCGCTGGGGTTCCCTCACTAAGACTAGTCTACATTAGTACAATATGAGCTTGGTAGATTATGCAGCACCAGCACTTTCCATAGCCGGTCCAGGGAGACTCCGAAAACTTGAAGCTATGCGAATAATCCTCGGGTGTCAGAGGAATACAAGAATTGATATAACGAGAGCAGAGACAGGATTGCAAAGCACTGTACAGAGACTGAGTGAGATCAATGCAATCGCGGCCTTCACGTTGATAATAGGAAATGCAAGCATGGATATATGAAAGAGCTTAGAAACAGCATTCAATCTTAGGGATTGAAGGATTATTGTTATTCTCATCAGACATCTAAAGTGCCGCCTTGGGAGGATCAGAATACTAATATAGATATAGACCCTCTTTCTATGAATTAGTCAGTGTATGATCCAGTTCAACCTAAAGCAACGTACGGCCATAATATAAATAGACTAACAAGACTTGATATTGTTCATGTTTTTGTGATGAGCAAGAACAGCAAGAACCTTGGGTTTCGCCATACAGTTGACAAGTGTCGTTTCATAGATTATAGGTTGTGAGGTCAGGGGCGTGTGATTTCATTTGTCTGCAAAGGGATCATTTGATGAAGACCAGGAAGCATGAGGCGGACATTAAACAGGCAAGGAGCCATATCAAGAGGCCAGGAAGGGTGAGGTGACTGAGACGAGCAACACTTTGAGACACTACATGCATCTAGCGATAAACTTAAGGGAGGGCCAAGAGTAAATGGAGAGACCATGTGTACATGAGGATCAGACCTGGGTATAAATATTACTGGGCGTTCAAACAAGCAGGATGCAGGGTGTGTAGATTACCTAGATCACATACCTTGATTCACCTTATGTCACAGGGCCCTGCTTCAGACATAAAAATGCAGAGATGATAAGTCTACCTGAACAGACTGCATGGATGATTAGGAAGAGTCAAGTATTTGAGATTTTGAAGAGGTACACATTTTGCACCACTAGTATAATCATAATGCACAGGCGGTTATTCCTTCTATGAGGAATCTCTTGAGCATGACCGCCGTCGTATACTATGCATCCTTCTGAGACACAAACATTTCGCTCAACAATCTGTTGATCTTCAATGGGATCATAATTAGATATTGCACACATATGTATTAAATGTGAGGCCAGATGGAGATTCATCATGATGAGTGCGGAAATGCCTCGTGTTATATCACGATGTGTAGACTATTGACTCAAAATATTTTTATTTTTGTATTTTAAGTAATGTATATATATTTTCATTTGTTCATATGCCTAACTTATGTATGTGAAATATGAGCCAACACAGGGACTTAATAAGATAGTGACGAGGATAGTTACTTCATCCTTCTGAGATGCAGGTTTTATCTCAATAAACTTGTCAAAAAAAAAAAAAACAAAAAACTTAAAGAGCTTAAAGAGTTCACTTACCAACTGTGAAGCCACCTCACATTTTGCTTGCACATCGTGGCTGCGAACCACACAAGCATTCTATGGTCTTCCTTTTATGTGAGTTGCTTCTTTATCCCCCGCTGGACGGGCTCCTGGTATAGTATGCAAGTAATGCGCGAATTTTATCACATTGTTATTAATTTCCTAATTTTCCCTAAAGTTGGATGTCTAGCTTTAAAATTGCTAACAGCAAGAGCTGAATCCCAACACAAATGTTCAGGCACTGAATTTAGATCAGAGCAACCGTCAGATATATGTAAATAAACTCTATTCATTTCCCATTCTCGCAAACGAACCTCAACATCCACTTTCTATCCTTTGGACCTGGAAGGGTTTCCAGTCCGTTCAGCCGGTGTGGGGTTTTGCTTTCTCTCGACTGTGTCTTTAGATGCGCCCAGTCTTTCGGTTTTCCTTCTCAAAGTCTTTATTTTCTCCCAACGGTTTCTTTAAGCTTTTACTCGATGTTCATTGCCAAACACTTTCTTTTATTTTCCTTTCCCTTACTCTGATTATGATTTTACATACCCGCTTGCCAAATTTATTTATATCCACGTCCTTATATAACTATTATTATCCGCCTTTCCATCCCTACTCTCCTCTTTCTTTTCCTTTCTGTTACACTATTTTTCCACTCTCGTTTCCTGCATGAGAGTCTTCCTTTCTCTCGTTTTGCATTTCACCTACATGTGTCCTCTCATTTTCTTTCCCTCTCGCAATATCTAACCTTTTTCTACTTCATCCAGTCTCTCCCCTTGTGCTTGTATCAAACGGAACATTGTCTGCCTCTCCTGCTTTGAATCGTTGTGCACATCTCCATCACTAACCTGTATGGCTAAACTGACTGCCGCTTGATGTCTGCTGGCTAACTTCCTTGCAAACACACAACAACAGTTCCTATTCTGCCCGGATCGTCTTGCCACGGGTTGCTCACAGTCGCTCCACCGTTTCCCATGTTCGCCTGTCCTTCTGGCAATTTCCTTTCAGGCAGCTCTCTCTTTGAGACTTGACTTCCCAGTTATTGTGAAGTAGGCATGGATGGCCTCATCCTGCAAGCCAGAAACCAGCATAATGTGCTCATCCACAGTTGCAACACGGTTTATTTTTTTCCCCAGTTTCTATCTTGAACTCATGATTATTTCCACAAAACCTGCATCGCGGGTCCTGCTGACAGTTCCAAGATTTATGTCCTCACCATCTGCACTTCAAGCATAGCACCGGTTCTTCTACATATCTTGCCACTTTCTTGCGACCTGCTCCCGTCATGAAAACATTCACGGGAACCTCTCCTCTCATCCAAGCGCTGACTTGACTTCTCTCTTCGCCCCTCACTGTGCACCTCTTCCCCCAGACAAACGCTTCGTCATCCAGCAAGAAGTCGGGTTCCAGCATTAAAGGATATCTGAAGACGGTAACTTTGGTAAGTTTATCCTCTTCTATTACCGTGCCCTTGTGTGCGCAACCTTCCCTTAGCAGAGGCCTCAATTTCGATGGTCCCTTCCAAGCTGCACTGCCCATCTCATCTTTTCCAGGAATGTCATTGATATGTCTGTGGAAACATCAACCCCTTCCTTCGGATTGCATGTCCATCCTCAAAGCAATCATCCATGAGTGATTTTACATGAGCACCCTCTTGCAACACTGCAATACTCTCAATATTCTCCATTTTACATTTATACACTTTTCCGTTCTTTAACATTTTACCTTAATTTGTCTCACTTTTTTTCTCTTTCAGCTTCGGTCTCGCCAGCACT
>NC_061830.1:25349579-25352079 GCF_019202785.1 Penaeus chinensis | reverse complement strand
GCCGTGCGGCTTAATTGTCAGGGGATCACAACTTGCACCATTCACTGGTGCGCAGGACTAGGTCACTGCTGAGAAGGGATAGGGAACAGTTTATCAGGAATCTTGAAGAGGAAGTCGAAAGCCATTTCCTAGTAAATGACCTTTGTCCTGTCTACCAAGACCTAAGAAAACTGAACTCACAGACGACTGGTGGCCAGATAATCTCAGATCCTGATGGGGTGTGGGTGCGTTGGGCTGTTTATTTTGAGCAGTTGTACCAGGTTGATCCACTAACTATTAACTTGGATGTGGGTAATGTTGAGATTCCTTTGACAGACCCACCCATCAGCGAGGATCCACTCTCCCTGACTGAAGTCAGGGGGGCAATCTCTAAGCTGAAGAGTGGTAAAGCAGCAGGTGTTTGCAGCATCCCAGCTGAACTGTTAAAGGCTGGTGGAGAACCTATGGCAAGGGGCTTGCATGCTGCCCTCTCTGCCATCTGGCAGACTAGTACCATTCCCAACTGACCTGCTGAGGGGTGTGGTCATCCATCTCTGGAAGGGGAAAGAGGATCAGTAGGACTGCAGTAATCACCGAGGCATTACACTACTCAGTATACTAGGCAAGGTACTCGTTCACATCCTACTGAGATATATCAGAGACCCCCTGCTGAGGCACCAGGGGTCGGAGCACCTGGTAAGACCACAACAGACTGTATCCTGGCGCTTCGAGTCATTGTAGAGAGTTCTGACATGGGCTGCTCAAAGCTTACATCGACCTCAAGAAGGTGTTTGATACTGTACATTGTGAATCACTCTGGGAGATTCTGAGACTAAGAGGAATTCCAAGTATTATTGGATTAATAGCAAACCTGTATACAGGCACTAAAAGTGCTGTAAAGTGTTGTGGGGGCCTGACGAGCTTCTTCCCTGTTAGTTCAGGAGTGAGGCAAGGCTGTGTTCTTGGACTAACACTTTTCAACACTTGCATGGACTGGATACTGGGTAGAATTACTGTCCAAACTCACTGTGGAGCAAGTATGGCCAATATCAAGGCCACAGATCTTGACGATGTTGCTATACTTTCTGAATCTCTGGAAACCCTTGTGGCGGCTCTTGATGCATTTAGCAATGAAGCGAAGCCCCTGGGGCTAGAGGTCTCCTGGACCAAGACCAGGATCCAGGATTCTGGGGGCCTACTAGGGGATCCTGTTCAGTCGGTGGAGAAAACAAAGAGCTTTATATACCTCGGTAGTGCAGTGCACGACTCTGGGCTGTCAGACCAGGAAGTCAGTAGACGACAGGATTGGCCTCTCAGTAGAGGTCATGAAATTTCTCGACAAGAGTATTTGGAGATGCCGGTACCTGTGCAGAAGGACCAAGCTACATGTCTTCAAGGCCCTGACACTGCCAGTTTTACTATATGATAGTGAAACCTGGACGTTATCTTGTGCTTTAGAATCCCGTTTTGATGCCTTTTGTAACAGATCCTTGCACCAGATCATGGGGTACAGTTGGCGGGACTATGTGTCCAACCAACGGTTGCGCTGTGAGACTTCCACCTACGGACCCTCGTAATGGAAGCGAAGGGTGGATGCGGCTATGCGCCCCCGCCGGCGTTAGCTCCCAAATAATGATGATGATATACATATACACATATATACATGCATACATATATAAATACATACCCACACCCACATAGATACACACGCACACACACGCACACACACACACACACACACACACACACACACACACACACACACACAATAATTATGTATAGATATACACACAAACACACAGACGAACATATACCCATATATGTATATATATATATATACATATATATTTATGTGTGTGTGTGTGTATGTAGACACACATACATAATTATACACACACACACACATACATACATATATACATATATATATGTGTGTGTGTGTGTGTGTGCGTTTGCACACACACACACACACACACACACACACACACACACACACACACA
Source organism: Penaeus chinensis (assembly GCF_019202785.1). Taxonomy (NCBI): domain Eukaryota; kingdom Metazoa; phylum Arthropoda; class Malacostraca; order Decapoda; family Penaeidae; genus Penaeus; species Penaeus chinensis. The sequence continues at coordinate 25,350,099 of NC_061830.1, read as the reverse complement.
CATATATATATATATATATATATATATATATATATATATATATATATGTCGTCATAATTATTACCGTTTTCATTATTATCACAATTGCTTTTTGTTCCATAATAATTTTGTGAAATCACTTCATTTCATTATATGAATCCCTAATATCACAAGATGGTTATATTATCATAAATTCCTCTTTTATTATTGTTTTCATTGTCGTCGTAATTATTATTATTGCCATTATCTTTACCATCATTATTATTGTTATCATCTTTCTTGTAGTTGTTTTGTTATTGTTATCACCTGCAATGGTATAAAATATATATGAAGAATAATTATTGGTAAATTCCATTGATTTCCCTCATACTAAAATATAATAACTTACCGTGGCCATGCAGCCACACAGTATGTGAATATTAAATGCTTAATAATGATGAGGGGAAAGTCTGATCTAATTAAATCCTATGTAATTCTTGCTCAGAGCAAATTACTTAAATTTGATTATTAATAACTCGAGAACTTACATATTTGGAACTCC
>NC_061830.1:25332079-25334579 GCF_019202785.1 Penaeus chinensis | reverse complement strand
ATTATAATAATGATAATAATGATAATAATAATAATAATAATAATGATAAGAATAATAATAATAATAATAATGATAATAATGATAATAATAATAACAATAGTAATAATGATAACAATGATTATAATAATATTAAGGATAATAATAATAATGAGGATAATAATGATGATAATGATAATAATAATAATAATGAGGATAATGATGATAATGATAATAAACAATAATACTAATGATAATGGTAAGGAAAAAACACCATTATGGCAATGATGAGGATAATAATGAGAGTAATAATGATAAGATTGGTAATAATAATGATGATAATAACAATAATAACAATGATAATGATGAATGTTTTAATAGTAATAATAATAATAATAATAATATAATAATGATAATAATAATAATGATGATGATGATGATGATGATGATGATAATAGTAGCAGTAGTAGAAGTAGTAATAATAATAACAATAATAATAGTAATGATGATACAAATGATAGTGATGATAATAATAATAATGACAATCATAATTATCATTATAACAATAATAATGATAATGGTATCAATAACAATAACAATGATTATGTCAATCATATCATTACAATCATTACTATCATTATCATTGCTGTTATTCTCATTATTATCATTATTGTTATCATTATCACTTTTGTTGTTATTAATATTATTATCAATATTACCATTATTGACATTATTCTCATGATTATGATAATGAAGATAATGATAATGATGATGATTACATTCTCTTATGGGGCGCAGCTCACATTGATTTTCATTACTGACAGTCTTTGCAACACGAGCGATGGAGGCCTTTTAATCGCCTCGACATCAAATGTGGTTTACTGATTAATCTTCTCGTCTCATGTTCTCCCTCTTCGTTGTCTTTTGAGTAACGAAGATGTCCACGTGTCTTCATTCCAGACTACTCGTTGAATTCCAAGAACTAAGGTAGTTTTGGGAACGACTGTATGTTCAAGACGCAAAACTAACAGTGGTATTAGTGGCCTCTGTTTACAAGTCCTTCTTTCGGACTGATTACGAGCTCCAGGGCGTTCACATTTATTTCAAGATTTCGCTGGCAGATAACCAGGTAAACATTGCACGAAAATAAGGCCGAGATTATAGTATGAACATTGTCCCTCTTTGAAAATAAATTATTAAGCAAACTCAAAAGATCTTGCCGAGAAAACACGAGGGATCCCCCGCATACTCGCTGAGCTGAATTTTGATTGTAGAAATCATCAGCACTGCAAACTGTGAAACCTTATATCCAGGTGGTTTTGTCTGGTACTTATTCGTGCATTTTAATGTTGAGAAGCAAAAGGCTTGACTCTGATAATATGGACTAAGCTTAAATACGCGTACAGGCTTCTTCAGAGAACAGGTAAGGTTTGCCAGCCGGCGACCGAGGGTTAACAGCGTCTGTTGAATGACTACAGTATAGATGAATATATATTGTATATAAAGTATTTCATATATTGATATCTAAAACAGGTAAAAACTAACACTTGACAACTGGTAAACAATAAAAATAAAATGATAATGATAAGAAAATTAACAAATAAAAAATGAGAGTATGAGCCACGAGCGAACAACTGCAAGACATACAGAGCGTAAAACGAGATAAGAAAAACAAGAAAAGTACCAAAGAATCATCCGATGAATTAGAACAAAAAATATATAGAGCAAACAGAAGATGAGGAAGCAACAAAATAGTAAGAGAAGGAATGCAAGAAGTAAGAGCACACGCAAGTGTCCAGCATTTTGTCTCCTTACTTCCTCTTCTTCCTTTCATGTTGATGGCAGTCGCTGAACTCTTGTGATGGTCTTCAGTGGTTCTGCCTAATTGAGGTAACAGGTGTCTAGGACAGAAGAGAGGTAAACAACAAACGATTGACATACCGAGCGAGAAGAGGCGCAAGCACGAGGATACAATACACGTCCAATGGGGTCGTGTGGGAAATACGGCTGTAGCTAGAACCGTCCGAACAGCTTCAGTCCCTTGGATTTTACTGTAGGGAAGCAGCGATGTCTGGTAGGGGCATTTGAATCCATGTTAAAAGTTGGCCTTAAATATTATATATAAAGGTACTCAAGGTTATTGATTCTGGCCCATCTTTTGTCGAAGAAAAAGGGAGGGGGTTAGAATAGAGCATTTGTGAAGTGGAAGTTGAAAGGGCCAGCTCAAGAACACTTATTTTTAAAGTGATATGTCAGCCCATTGGGTCTATATTAGCACACGCAGCGGGGAAATTATGAAACTGTAGCACAGATGTGTTTGAGAGGCCCAGTTTTCCCCAAGAAGTTTCAGGTGTTGAAGTCGAGCAGCTAATGTTTCGCAAGAAAAATATTTTCCATTCTCAAAAAATCCACGATAATTACACATTTACGTGATCCGATAAATTTTTCCTTATTATTATGATCATTATCATTGTTGTCATTCATGTTTTGTCATCATTACTGTTTATGTATTTTCCTTTGGTTT
>NC_061830.1:25324579-25327079 GCF_019202785.1 Penaeus chinensis | reverse complement strand
GCAGATGACACTCGGAAAGGCAAACCGAGGGAGGGAAAAGCCTTGTCCCAACGCCCTCCGCCTGCCCTCCTGTCTTCCTCATGCCCTCCTCCTGCCCTACTCTTTCTGCCCTACTGTCCTCCTGCCCTCATCCTGCCCTACTGCTCTCCTCCTGCCCTCCTGTTCTCCCCCTGCCCTCCTCCTCCCCTCCTGCCCTCATCCTGCCCTACTGCTCTCCTCCTGCCCTCCTGTTCTCCCCCTGCCCTCCTCCTCCCCTCCTGTCTTCTTCCTGCTCTCTTCAAGCCCTCCTCCTGCCCTACCCCTCCTGCCCTTCCTGCAGAACCGGCGAGGATGAAGCCCTATTATGTGAGTCAGGGCGGTGTTGCGCGAGAAAGCTTTTTTCTGTGTGCATGACTCTGATGGGCAATAATTCATTGTAATGTGGTTAACCTTGGGTATTCTTCCCTCTGCTCACACGTGCGCGGAGTCGAAGGCACACACTCGGCTGCCGTCTCCACACACTCTAGACTCGTTCTGCAGCATTTTTTTTCTAGCTCACATTGTGCTTCCTTATCTGTTCAAATGATGTGTCTCACTCAGATTATATTTACTAGTGTTTTTGTTCTGCCTCACTTTCCTCTCTTTCCCTCACTCACCCTCGCTGTTCGTTGTCACCGCTCTCTCTCTACCCATAAGTGTGTCTGTCTCTGTATCTCTGCCTTTCTATGTCTGTCCCTGTGCTTACCTGTCTGTCTGTCTGTCAGTTTCTCTCACAGTCAGCCTCTATCTACTGAATCTTCCTATCTCTCTCTCTGTACCTATCTCTGCCTGTATGTCTCCATCTTTCTCTGTTCGTCAGTCTGTATGTCTGTCTCTCCCTCCATCTCTGTGTCTGTATGTCTGTACATCTGTTTGTATGTTTCTCTGTCTCTCTCTCTCTCCCTCTCTCCCTCTCTTTCTCTGTCTCTCTCCCTTCCTCCTTCTCTCCTTCACAACCCCCTTTCCATCTCTCTCCGCCCCTCCCCCCCTCTCCCTTTCCTCTCCCCCCGGCCCGGCCCTCCCCCACAATTACCTGATAGCCCTTTTGCAGGAATGCGACCGAGGCGTTGTTCATCAGGCGAAGGAACACCTCGCTCCGACGCCCATCAGCATATCAGCTTTATTACAAGTGAATGTCGTCTGCTTTAAAATATGAAAGAGACAAATGTCGCAATTGACGATATGACAACATTACGGACGGCGTGTCATTCAAACGAGGAATTGCAGATTAACAATGGCCCGGTTGCATTCAGGTATTATGGTGGGGGGGGGGGGGTCGTTTGAAAGTACGTAATGGTGGTGATAATGGTAGTGGTACTTATGATGATGATGATAATGAAAAGAATAGGAATACTAGTACAACTGATTAAAATTATAATAATAATAATAATGGTAGGAAGATAGTAATAATAGAACTAATATAGTAATAATAGAAATGATAATCATAACAGTAATAATAAAACTACAAATAAAGATAATAATGATGGTTGTAATGGTATTGATAGTGATAATGATATGCAACCATAATGATAATACTGACAGTAATAATAATAATAGTATTTATAGTCATCAACATTATCTTTGTTATAGTGATTATAATAATGATAATAACATTAAAGATAATGATGATTATAACAACAACAATAATGATAATAATAATAATAATAATAATAATAATAATAATAACAATGATAATAATAATAATAATGATAATAGTAGATAATAATGATACTAATAATGATACTAATACTACCACTAATAATAATCAAAATGATGATAAGGATAACACCAATAATGATAATGATACTAATAACAATGAATATCATTATTCGCATCCCTATTGTTATTATCATTCTTATTGTTATTATCATTATTACTATAATTATTATCATCATCGTCTATATCATGATTCTGCTCCTGTTTCGTCCGCTCTTTCGCAGGTTACGCCTGAAATCGTATTCCGGGTGACTGCGGAGTTAAAGTCGCTTCATTATGATGTAGAATGGGCTGAAAATTGATGACATGTATATCAAAGAGAGGACGAGTTGATGGGAGAGGAGAGTGGGAGAGGGGGATAGGGGAGGGAGGGAGGGAGGGAGAGTTGGGATGGGGGAGGGAGGGAGGGGGAGGGAGATGAGGGAGGGAGGGAGGGAGGGAGGGAGGGGGGGAGGGAGGGTGGGTGGGAGGGAGGGAGGGAGGGAGGAAGGGAGGGAGGGAGGGGGATTTAAAATAATAATAATGATCATAACAACAACAATAATAATAGTGATAATAATAATAATGATAATAATAATAACAATAATAGTAATAACGTAGATAACAATGATAATGAAATGATAACAGTGAGAGTAATAATGATATTTATAATAATAATATTTATAATAATAATAATGATAATGATAATAATTATGATAATAATAATAATAATAACAATAATAATAATGTAGTTGATGATAATAATGATAATGATAATAATAACAAT
>NC_061830.1:25309579-25319579 GCF_019202785.1 Penaeus chinensis | reverse complement strand
GATAATAATAATGATAGCATGAATAATAATAATAATATTATTATCTATTATCCTTATCATTATTATTGTTATAGGATGATAATAAGACGATAATAATAATAATGATATCATTAAATGAGAATTATTAAAACGGCTAATCTTATGTGCGTGTGTTAACAGACATATCAAACATTCTCGAAAATTAAAACCACCCAGTGACCCCCTCCCCCCTCCCCCCTCCCCCCACCCCTTTTGGAGCGTCGGAAAGTAAAATGAACTGAACATAATATTAACCGTTATAATCCTCCCCCTTTAAATAATGATGATATTTCGTCTCTTTCGCTAGCCCGGTCGGTTGTGTGGTTTCCGTATTTTCTTTTCTTTTTTCTCTCTTACAATGTGATCCGTAGTTATGTGCCCTTCTTCGAACTTCAATTTATGCAATTCTACAACATTTATATCCTTTCTTTCCAAAATGGCAAAACACCATCAAGCCAGCAATTGGTTACTTTAGATACGGCCGCTGCTGATGTTACTCTGAGAAATGTTACGTGTAAATAAATTCTGAACCCATATTATAAAAAAAAAAAAAAAAAAAAAAAATGTAAGGCGAGGAAAATTACCGCAGGAACCTGACCTTCCCTCCAGCACCTCTTCCTGGGGCGACGTCCGTGCCATTTGGCCTTTTCCGGTCATCGCCTTCGGCCGATTTCACAGGATTTCGTGAGCGTCGCCCTCTCCGTCTGCGTAAAAGCCGACCTGCCGGGAAGGGCGAAGAGGAAGGAATTGTCTTACTGCTACTGACTGTGCAGATATTCATTTGTGGTTTGATATGTGATTATTATTTACGAGGAAAAGGCGGGAAAACATGTACGATATCTTACACAAAAAAAAAAAAAAAAAAAAAAAAAAAAAAAAAAAAAAAAAAAAAATTAAACGATTCTTTCATATTTCTTGTTCTGGCTCTAGAAATATATATATCGCTTAAAGAAATCAAAGGAAACGTTAATTCTTGGCAGTCCTAGGTGATTGAAAAACAGAAGAATGATGAAGATTAATCTGGTCACCAATTTTCGATCAAAATGCACCCCAGAATTGCGAGGCAAAATTTAGTTGCAGTTATTATCATTATCACTATTATTATTATTATTATTATTATTATTATTATTATTATTATTATTATTATTATTATTATTATTATCACTATTAATACCACTATTATTATCATTATTCCTATTATCTCAAAATTTAGTTGTAGTTATTATCATTGTTATTATTATTATTATCATTATCATTATTACTATTATTATTATCATTATTATCACTATCATTATTAATACTATTATTATGATTAATGTCATCATATTATTATTGTTATTATCATTATCATTATCGTTAGTATTATTGTTGTTGTTGTTGTTATCATCATCATTATTATTATCATTATCATTGGTATCATTATTATTATTTATTATTATTATTATTATCATCATCATCATTATCATCATCATTATTTATATAATTCTAGAATGTTGCATACACATGATCCTGTAACGCAAAATATCGAATTTAGTGCGTGTTCTCATGGGTGCCTTTTTCATCCTGTTCAATCATTCTTGAATCATATCTTCACTAAATTATTTCAAAAGTTTCCACATATTTCCTTGTATCGCCTATTCTGTTTTGCAAAAATAAATGAATAAATAAATTCTTGCATTGAACTCTAGTTCAATGCATGGATCTTTTCATCCCATTCAATATTCCCTCTCTGCATCGGATACAAACACTGAAAGCTCCCTCCCCGCAGTGTTTACTTTTCATAAAGACTCCCCTGGCCAATTTGAATTTCCCCCTCAGCCCTTCATACTCATCTTGGAAAAGTTTCGCACACTCCGTGGTCCAAATATTTAGTTTTTCTTTAGTCCACGCATGCTACTGCCAAGTCTGATCAATCATTCCATCAATGGGCCGGCGACCTTTTTGCATCTCGGCTACTGCAAAGGCCATCCGTTATTTACTCCTTTTATATCACTCTACACCAAGGGCAGGCAAGAGATCGGCCTAAACCTATCCCCTTAATTAAGTTCGTCAAGCACAGGATGGTTCTGCCGCTGATATCCATCTTGCAACAGCCATCCACCTCCCTCTGCAAAGTGCTAAGCTAATCCATCTTCCTCCGTCAAAGTCCCTGCACTTCACGCTCATGTTCCTCTTCTGGGTTCTTGTCATTAAGACTACCATCAACACCTTTTTTTTTATTCCCGTCTCCCCACTTCATTACTGTTTTTTATTATTTTTATTCTCACCTCCCCTCTCCTCCTTCTGTTTTCTGAGCTGCGTGCAAATCCGTTGTCTTTCTCCTCGCCCCAGATCTCTTGCTATGGGATTTCCAGCTCGATTCCGTTTCATGACGAAGCTCTCGCATTTTCCCCACTGGCTCTCATAAACTCGCCTTTGGTCGTCTTGCCGCACCTCACGTTGCTGTCACGGAAATTACTGTTATCATTAATCATGATTATTAACGTCACTGATATTATTGTTCTTACCACTACTACTGCTGCTACTTCTACTATCATTATAATAATAATAATAATAATTATTATTATTATTAGCATTATTATTATTATTATTATTATTATTATTATTATTATTATTATTATCATTATTATCATTATCATTATTATTATTACTATTATTATTATTATCATTATTATTATCATTTTTGTTATTATTGGTATTACCATTGCTATTATTATTATTGGTATTATTATTATTATTAATGTTATTAATAATGACAATATTGACATTATAATAATTAATATCATCATTATTATTATTATTATCATTATCATTGTCATTATTATTATTAATGATAATAATAATAATATTATTACTCCTTATACCGAATAATTTCCCTTGGGGCGCGGGTCATGACCAAAGATCCCCTTCGGCTTTTCTCTGTAGACCTTAGGTTTCAAGTCCTTTCCTCAATATCCTTGCGGTTGCTAGTAATGCTGTATTTTCTAGTAACTCGGTTCTTATTGATATTCCCAGTTTCTCCAACCACTTTCCGATATTCTCTGTCACACACCCCAGCGCACCAACAATTACCGGTACACATCAACTTTCCTTACTCCCCAGAACCTAGCAATTCTCTTTCAAGATCTTGGTATTTCTGTGCTTTCTCCTGTTCTTTTTCATGTATCCTGTTATTCCCTGGAGTAGCGATACCCGTTATTGTACATTTTTCTCCCTTTTTCTCAAGTACGGCAATGTCTTGCTTCGATCATGTAGTCAAACTGAATACTTACATCCCACAACACCTTACATTCCTCATTTTCACTTAAACTTTGCGATATGTATTTTTCACAAAGCGCCAAATGTACAATCCAGACAATGTTGTCATGCCGGCTTTTGTATTCTTTTTGAGCCAATTTCTTACACTGCAAACAATATGCCCGACGCTTTCATGTTTTTCAGCAAACATTCTGCATATCGAGGAGCTGGCTGTCTTGTCAATAGCATCATTTACGTAATGCGTCCTAAGTGCCTGCTCCCGGACTGCATATATCAACGCTTCCGTTTCCGCTGTTATTATTATTATTATGATTATTGTTGTTATTGTTGTTGTTGTTGTTGTTGTTGTTGTTGCTATTATTATTATTATCATTATTTCATTATTATTATTATAACTAATATCACTTACATTATTTATACTTTTCTTACATCTTGTATTATTACCACTATCTTTACTGTTATTACTGTCATTATAATTATTATCATCGTTATTGTTATTATTTTTATCATTTTTACATTATCATTATTACCATTATTATTATTACTATTACTATTATCATTATTATTATAACTATTAATATTATTATAATTATTATCATTATCATTATTATTATTATTATTATTATTATTATTATTATTATTATTACCATTATTATCATTATTATCATTATTATCATTATTATTATTATTATTGTTATCATTATTAGCATTATTAGCATTATTATCTTTATTGCCATTATCATTATTATCATTATTATTATCATTATTATTATTATTATTATCATTATTATTATTATTATCATTATTGTTATTGTAATTGTTATTGTTATTATAATAATAATAATAATAATAATAATTATTATTATTATTATTATTATTATTATTATTATTATTATTATCATCATCATCATCATTCTTATTGTTATTAATATTACTATTATCATTATTATCATTATTATTATTGAATTACTACTATTATTACTATTATCGTTATTGTTATTATTATTGAATTACTATTATCATTATTATTACAGTTGTAATGATAATTATTATTATTACCACCACTTTTATTGGTATTGTTCCTGTTATTATTATTGTTTTTCTTCTTATTGTTACCGTTATTTTTATTAATATCTTTGCTATCATATTTGTTAATATTCCTAGAATCATTATCACTATTATCAATATTATCATTATTATTATTATTATCATCATTATTATTATTTTTTTCATATTCTTATTATTTTATTATCATTATCATTATTTTTACCATTACTATTATTATCATTATTATTATTATTATTATTATTATTATTATTATTATCATTACTATTATTAAAATCACTATTGCTAATGAATATTGTTAATTATCATTACTATCATTAATATAATTACTATTTCTACTATTATTACTATTATTATCATCATATTTTTATTGTTATCATCATTATCATATTATTATTATAATCATCATTATTAAGTTATTATTATTATCATCATTACCATTATTATCATTATTATCATAGTTGTTATTGTTATTATCATTATTACTATCATTATTGTTATTATTATTATTATTATTATCATTATTCTAATTTTTATCAGTATTATGATTATCGTTATTATCAATATTATTACTATTATTATGGGTTTCCAGTTTTTTCTATCCGTAACATTTTGGTTATTATTATTATCATCATATGTATTATTATTATTAGTATCATTATTACTACCATTATCATAATTATTATTATCACTATCACTATTATTACTATTATTATTATTATTGTTATTATCATTAATATTGTTATTGTTATTATTATCATTACCATTATTATTGTTATTATTATCATTATTATTATTATTATTATTATTATTAATACTATTATTATTATTACTGTTATCATTATCAAATTGTTACTGTTAGTGTAACAATCAATATTATTATCATTATTATTATTATTATTATTATTATTATTATTATTATTATCATTATCATTATTGATATTATCATCATCATTATTATTTTTTATCATTGTTGTTGTTATTATTATTATTACTTTAATTATTTTCCTTGTTATCATTATCACTATTTTTATTATTATTATTATTATTGTTATTATTATTATCATTATTATTATTATTGTTCTTGTTATTATTTTTATTATTATTATTATTATTATTATAATTATTATTATTTTATTATCACAGTATATCTAACTTTACTATTATCAGTACTCTCAGTTTACATACTTGAGTGTGGGAGTGTTGCAAGGGTCCGTTTACACTATACATGTACCCGTCTGGGTGGGTGTGAGCACGCATGACATTTCACATAAAACACATTTCCAGCTATAGACAGAACACACTCAAATTCAGATTCGATAGATTTCCCATTTATGAATGTTGCCAGCCTCAAATTGCCCTCCATATGTGTCAGCGTTTATGACGACGCACATATCTGGACCCGCAGGTCGAGGGCAACGGCGCGTGCACGTGACTGCGTGAGCGCACAAGAGAGTGAGCGCTGAATTTTCCCGTGAGTGAGAATGCTTGTTCGTGCACCTGCGTTAAGGGTAAAAAGCGTAAAACAGCTTTTATACATTTGTGCTTTAAACTTCGCGCGCAAATGTGTAATTTTCGGTTCCGTTATTCTGTGTAGTGTTCTCTACTCTGCTTCCATCGTTGAAAAATAAAATAAAAAAATACTACACATAATAGGGTGAAATTCGCAGCTGGAACATTTTTTCTTTTGTGTTTATAGAAAATCGGATCACGTATGAGGCCGGCGCACGCTTTCGAAACGGCTCAACAACAGCGTATAGAGATTTATATTTATATTTTTTTCTGTTTTTGTGGCCGTCATTCTCAGTGCAGATACTGTTGATCCACAGTCGATGCTGTGTGTACGAACCAACCCTTTCCTGTATTATTCTCTGCATTCATATAAATGAAAATAGACAGGAAAACGTTGAGAGAGGGAGGGAGACTCCCCTTTCCTTTGTAAAGAGAGAATTACATGCATTTTCACCGTATGTTTCACTCATATTAACATATCGGTCACAAAGAAGGCTGTTTCAAAAGGGATTTTCATTTCCTGTTGCTCGGAATCACTTAACCTAAAATTTCCCGGAAAGAGAGCGAGGCTTTCTCTCATTTCAGATTAGATGTTTTCTGACAATTTCTATGCGTTTTTCTTAGAGTATGGGGAAAGAGAAAAAAAGGGGAGGACAGGTATAGGCAATTAGAAAATTGAGAGATAGATAGATAGATAGATAGATAGATAGATAGATAGATAGAGAGAGAGAGAGAGAGAGAGAGAGAGAGAGAGAGAGGGAGAGAGAGAGAGGGGGGGGAGAGAGAGGGAGAGAGAGAGAGAGAGAGAGAGAGAGAGAGAGAGAGAGAGAGAGAGAGAGAGAGAGAGAGAGAGAGAGAGAGAGGGGGGGGAGAGAGAGAGAGGGGGGGGAGAGAGAGAGAGAGGGAGAGGGAGGGAGAGAGAGAGAGAGAGAGAGAAAGAGACAGGCAGACATAGAGAGAGAGAGATAGATAGATAGAGAGAGAGAGAGAGAGAGAGAGAGAGAGAGAGAGAGAGAGAGAGAGAGAGAGAGAGAGAGAGAGAGAGACAGCTAGATAGATAGATAGATAGATAGACAGATAGAGAGAGAGAGAGAACTGAGAACATCGAATGGCATTGAGGACCCCGTCGACTTCCTCCAGGAAAACGACGCTGCTGAGCCTGGTCATCTGGCGACGCAGGTGGCTGAAGAGGAAGACACGGAGCTGGACTCATTTTCACGAAGGGAGGCTGTGAGTCTCACCAGGAACCTGCTGAAGGAGCTGGCCTCCACGAACGCTCAACTCTCCAGGTTCACATCCAACATCGACGGTTTCTCTGAAAAGCGCAGCGCGCTCGTGGGAGCCTCTTTTTCATCGACGGCTTGGTCGTTACCCCAAGGAAGCAACGAACAAGCACAGCAATGCTCGGTTGCCTGCTCTGCTCTTGCACATAAAATCAACCAAGATTGGGAAAACAAAGTCGAGGAAAGTGGAGAGCTGCACAACAGGTGGGCATCAGAAAAGGCCAGTAAATTAAAAGGCGTGAATTCATTTAATTCATCATTCAGAAGTTTAAAAGCAATAGGTCGTAGAAGCGTCTTCTTGCCAGTCGCATAAGCGTGCTCAAGAACCGTACATGCACTCAACATCTCCAGACCTACCAGGCATCTTCGAAGTCTACAGCAGGGAAGAGAAAACCGCTGCTTCAGGATTCCTCTCGGCAGAGGCCATACTCCAGCCAAAACGCCCAGAGGAGAGAGCCTCACTTAAGAAGCAAGGAGGACATAGGCCACCAACGTGGGCCAAGAAACTCTCCACCCTCTTAGGAAAAGTGAAGAGTCTGTTGCCGAAAAGGCCACTCCCAGGCAAACTGCATAAAACTAAAGCACTGTGATTATTGCAATAAGAAATTATACACACAGGATATTTGCAGGGAGAGGATTGCCGCTCAACGTCAAAAAGACCCGGTGAATGCTATCACAGCTAATGGCCAGGAAACGGATCACAGTAAAGTCAGTAATGGCCTAATTTCACTACAGTCCACCGTCAATCTCAGCACCATATATAGGATCTCATCCTTACCATCATTTTCAGTCCAATCAACCATTCCATGACATATATGCTAACTCCACACTACCAGGATGCAAAGACGGGAGTATTCCCAAGGCGGTGCTAAAAATTGCGAAATACGAATAATTTCAACAAATGTGAGAGGATTCCACACCACACCAGTTCGTAAATAAACAGACGTATCCGCAGATGAAACTTACCTTGATGCACCCATTTCAGGATATTCAAATTGGATGCACAGAGACAGAAATACGCAGGGAGGAGGAATTGCACTATGCTACAAAATATACCTGCAGCTGCAGATAATAGATCTTCCCTTTCCAGACGGCACTGAATTAATACTCTTCAGACTGGTGGACAAGAAACGGCACGGTATTCATTGCGGATGCTACCGGCCGCCATCACAGGGTACACTGCTTTCTTAATGCAAAGCCTTGATCAGTTTATGACCACCTATAACTGCCAGCACAGAGTACAATCTGCTTTCGACGAACTAATGGCAAGTCCATGACCTACAGAACTTTGTTGCCTTTCAAACACATCGCTCTGGATCGCCTCTTGACCCAGTTGTCACTGACCTCCCTTCCCATCCGGTAAAGTCTGTCCCACTTGGTTATGTGGGGACATCTGACCACGAAGCTGTCTTAACAAAGATTAGCCTAAGAACACTCGGGAGGAAGTGGGAGGATGCAAACTGGGCAGGATTCAGAGAGGCTGTGTCATATAATGGATGATGAAATCCAGGGCAATAAAGGTCAGAAGGTTAATTCCTTCACCTCTATTTTAATGAGGCTACAGAATCCTTTTGTACACCATTTAAACTATTCATCGAAGCCCTCTGATCAACCATGGGTCGGACCTCAATGCGAAAGAGCCTCGGACATCAAACATCAAACATGGATCCGGGATAAAAGAAATCCTACAAACAGAAGCAAGCATTTCCATAGACAGGCTGCACAGCAAATGGAACCTACTCAGAAATGGGCCATTCAGCAATGGGAGGCAAAGTTGGAACGAAATTATGGTGGAACAATGTTAAAGACAAGCAAGGCAACACAAAGGATGAAACTCTCCCACCCTTAATAACAAAAGATGGGACACTAGCAGTAAGCTCTGAAAAAAAAAAATGTATTGGTAAGACATTTCTCAAGTAAAATGACAATTCCTTATCCTGAGCACAAACTACCCACACTTCCCATTTTGAGTAATGAGTAACTAAGCAGGATTACAACAAGCGAGAGAGAAGTGGAGAAGCTTCTGCGCAATGTAGACACAAGAAAAGCTACAGGACCTGACGGCGTTAACCCTCGGCTGCTCCAGAGGTGCGCAAAGGAGCTGTCATCCCCTCTCACTTTGAGTTTTAACACATGCTTAAGCTTATGCAAATGGCCTACACTTTGGAAACAAAGTAATGTCCCCATCTTTAAATAGGGGGACAAATCCAGTCCAAAACATTACCGGCCAGTTTCCTTACTGTCAGTCATCAGCAAGATGTTTGACAAAAATAATATCTTCCCACCTAACAAACCACCTCAACAAAGACCATCTTCTGTCCACTCGTCAATATGGCTTTCAGAGGAACCGCTCTGCTGCCGACCTGCTGTTACAGATGACTGAAGACTCGTCAACTGCACTGGACCGCGGACAGCGCACTTGTGCTCTTGCCCTGGGCATAGAGGGAGCCTTTGATAGGGTATGGCACTTAGGTTTTTAAATAAGTTAAAAGCATTTGGAGTGGACGGTGAACTCCTGGTCCTTTTGAAAAATGATTTACTCGACAGACAAATGAGAGTAGTTCTTGATGGAAAACACTCTGCTTACTACGACATCAAAGCAGGTGTCCCTCAAGGAAGCATATTGGGCTCTCTGCTGTGGAATGTCTTCCTCAATGGCTTGCTCACCTCATCCCTCAAGTCAAAGCATCTCCGCATGATGGAACACTCTCCTTTCGGTATGAGCCCAGGGAACAGGATGCCGCCAAAGAAAATCTAAATGACAAATCTCGACTTGGGGGAGAAATGGCAGGTCTCCTTTGCCCCGAATGAAACCCAGCTTATGGTTGTCGAAAGGACGAACAGTGATGTCCAAGTAAACTTCA
>NC_061830.1:25292079-25294579 GCF_019202785.1 Penaeus chinensis | reverse complement strand
GTCCGTTCGCGCGTGTGGGTATGTGTATACATGTGAATCTATGATCACATAGCCATATAAGTTTATGTGTGACTATAATCAACATTCGCCTGTAATCATGTGTACATGTCAGTGTGCGGTAATGGCATGGATGCACATGTATGACCAAATTCAACGTGTTCACGTGTGTGCGTCCTAGTTTTCGGAATGTGTTTGGAAGCGTGAGGGTTTGTGTGTACACACGTCACTATATACGTCCATAGCCAATATGCGTATATGTGTTTGTGCAAGTTCCCGTGAAGGCTCCACGCGAGGATATGTGTTTGCTTTGAGGCGATAAAAGGCTCAGGTGTTTACAGGCGACGAGGGCCGCCGCGGTCGGGTGGCGAAGAAGGCGCCGCGCGACGTTGGGCGGCAGCGCTAACACGCAGCCGCGTCAGGAGTTGGATCCGCGAGGAATGCCATCGGCTGACGCTGCGATGTGGCAGAAAAAAAGCGAAGATTATTATTTTACCAAAGCCTTAAGGACTGAGATTGGCTCAGCTATGTTGCTTAATCGCTCAGCGGCTGTAGGTCTTAAGCAGGAGTCACGCGGCCTGAATAAACAGTGCGCATTTGGCACATGCTTGTACCCTCGGCCAATGACAAAGCAAAACATTTCGGCTTTGAATCTCGTAATTATCCGTCCATGTTGCCAATCAACCAGGAAAATGGAGTGTCCTGAATACGTAGTACAAGTATTTCCGTAAGGTAAAATTCAGAGAGAGAGAAAGAGAGAGAGAGAGAGAGAGAGAGAGAGAGAGAGAGAGAGAGAGAGAGAGAGAGAGAGA
Organism: Penaeus chinensis; assembly: GCF_019202785.1. Lineage (NCBI taxonomy): Eukaryota > Metazoa > Arthropoda > Malacostraca > Decapoda > Penaeidae > Penaeus > Penaeus chinensis. The sequence goes on along the minus strand of NC_061830.1, from coordinate 25,293,770 downwards.
GAGAGAGAGAGAGAGAGAGAGAGAGAGCGAGCGAGAGCGAGAGCAAGAGCGAAAGCGAAAGCGAAAGTGAAAGCGAAAGTGAAAGCGAAAGAGAGAGAGGGAGAGAGAGAGAGAGAGAGAGAGAGAGAGAGAGAGAGAGAGAGAGAGAGAGAGAGAGAGAGAGAGAGAGAGAGAGAGAGAGAGAGAGAGAGAGAGAGAGAGAGAGAGAGAGAGAGAGAGAGAGAGAGAGAGAGAGAGAGAGAGAGAGAGAGAGAGAGAGAGAGAGAGAGAGAAAGAGAGAGAAAAGTCGAGCTTACATGAAGGATACATGGGTAAGGAACTTCATGCGCAGGAATAGGCCATATATCCGGAGCTACACGACTCCATGACAGGATACACGTAGGAGAGCGAAGTGCGCTCTGTGGCTCCAGGTGAGTAACTGTGTGTGTGTGTGTGGGGGGGGGGGGGCAGGGTCCTGACCTTACACGAAACACTGAACAGAGGCGAAAGACAAGGCCCAAATACTCACACGCAAGCAAAGGCGACATCCATGCAAGCAAATATGACCGCGCAAATCTCAGTCCCTCTCCCTCCCTCCCTCCCTTCCTCCGCCGCCCCCGCGCCCATCACACCGCGTGTCTCTCCCTCCCACTCCTTCACGACACCCGGGGCGGGCGCAAAGCAATCCCCGGAGTCCTCGTCGACCTACGCTTAGATTTCCTACGCCCGCCATTGACAAGCAAAGACAGGGAGTTAAGGAATGTTTACCTGAGCTGAACATCGCGCTCCGTCAAAGAATTTTTAAACCGAATCAGATATTTCCGTCAGCCTGGCGTTGGGGGCTGGGGCGGGGGTGTAGCCGGGGTCGAGGGGAGAGAAGGAGAGGGGAGATGTGTGTATAGGATGAAGAAGGGGAGGGAGTGGGAGAGATTATTCTTGAATAAATAAACACGCAGCGAGGCCAATCTTCACCAGTCCAATTGAATCTCATATTTGGACCAGATTGAGTCGGTTTCCAGGACTTCATAGATGTTCGTTTGTTTTTGCTAGCGCCTCCCCCCCGCCTCCCCTCCGGACGGATGCGTGATATGACCAGCGGTGCCGTCAGCGGAGGGCCCTTATTTGCAACATAAAATCAAAGAAAATGCACAGTGCACCAACCTTGACAGAGCAGACCTGAGAGGTGTGGCGGCGATAGTTGCACAAACGCGCTGAAAGATTGTCTTTGCTGTATTAGTGTGTTTAAGCTGCGGTGCAACACTAGGTATCATCACTGACGTCGGATAGAATGTACTCAGTGTACGGTGTGAAATTATGTGTATATGTATATATATATATATATATATATATATATATGTATGTATATATTTTTTTATTCTTTTTTTTCTTTTTCTTTTTTAACAGCCAGGGCATAGACTTTTCTCAATTTACTATTTGAGAGGTTATATGGCAGTGCCACCGTTGCCTGATTGGATGCCCTTCCTAATCAACCGCGGTTCGGCGCGCTAACACTTGTGTCACGGCGGTGACTTCCCCTACGACACCTGCGTTTGACTTCTCAAGGCGATATGTCGTTTTCTCGCCGTGAGATCGGGCTCGAGCCAGCAGTCGGAGCGCAGGCATTTTTACGACTACCGCGGCGGGGAATTGAACTCGGAACCACGAGGGTCGGAGTCCAGTGCTCTAAACACTGGACCATCGCGGCAGTCATA
>NC_061830.1:25259579-25264579 GCF_019202785.1 Penaeus chinensis | reverse complement strand
ATTATTGTTAACATTCATATTATCATTATTAGTACCATCATCATTATTATTACCATTACTAATACGATTATTGTCATTATCATTATCAGTATTATTATTATTGATATCATTATCATTAATATAATCATTATCATTATTACCATTACTATCATCAATATCTTTATCATTAATATGATCCTTATCATTATTACTATTACTATCATCAATATCTATATCATAATTGCTACTATTGTTGTTAGTATTATCATTATCATTCTTCTTCTTCTTATTATTATTATTAGCATCACCACCATCAGCATTATTGTTATCTTTCTTATCATAATGATTATTGGCAGTAACAATCACCGTTATAAAAAAAACACCCAAATGATTGATTTGGCGATATCTGACAGTTTTCCAGAAGCCGTTAAGCTCTGACTCTCATAAAAAACTTTGCTTGGACACCAGCGCAGTCAACAAGATTTTTATTGCAGTGTTCTCTGCTCTAACATGCAAAGCCCTGCTGCAGCCTGCGTGGGGAAGAAGGGGAGAAGGCGCATAAGGAAGAAGAGAGAGGGAAACAGGAAAATGAATAGAAAATTAGAGAGAAAAGGAAGGAGGAGGTGGAGAAGTGGAGAGGAGACAGGAAAGTTAAAAACGGAAGGATGGAAATACTGAAAACAGAAGGGAGGAAGGAAGGAAGGGGAAGGGCAAGGAAAGGGTGATGAATGAGAGAATGGAACGTGAGAAGAGGGCTAAAGGATGGGACGGAGAAAAGTGAAGTAGTGGAGGAGGAGAGTTCGAAAAAGGAAAGAAGGGGAAGACGAGAGGAAAGAAGATACGAAAGGCGAAGGAGTAGGGGGGTAAAGAGAAGAAAGAGGTGAAGGGCAATTGAAGGAGAGGACAGGAATAATATAAAAAATGAGACAAGAAATTCGGGAACAAAGAAAAAGGTGGAAAAGATTGTGAGAGATGGGAGGGGAAGAGATTGAGACGAAGAGGGAAGGGAGGAAGGATGTCAGACGCAAACGTTTCCTCTTTAATCCTAGAAAAGCCCAGTTTGTGGCCCTGGGAGTCCGCTTTGGGTGGGAGGGGGTGGGTGAATAATGGTCGTAGACCCCCAATTCACGAGGATTCCTCCTTCCCGATGTCCAGGTCCAGCAACAGGGGCGCGGAGAGCAATTCACAGGAGTTACAATGATATAAAAATCAGATATGGTCGACCAGATGCTGCACTCATAGCCTTTCTTTTGCAATTAGTGAATGTCTGGTCGCCTGCTGGCAGCGGTTCGAACTAAACATGGCGCCACAGGAAAGTAAAACAATAATAAAGAATAAAGTAAAAAACGCGAAATGGGGCTTCAGGAACTTCAGCGTTGAAACAGCAGGCGAATCTCTTCCAGACTTCCTTGATGATAAAGTAGGTAAAAAATTGTATTTTCGAAATAGATCCTCAAGTAACAACTTCCCGAACATTATAAATGCAGAGTTTTATCATCCAGGTCTACACTTATCTGAGTGTAATCTGTTTATCTTTTCATGGATAGCACTTACTGCAATCCTTGAGGGATTTGTCATTGCTTCGTACTGTTCTGCAAAGCGTCTGAATGAATCTTCAGTCGTAAGAAAGAGGCCAAATTAAAACTTAAACAAGAAAATGAAGCAGTTGCTATGAAAAAGTGATTACAAGCTGCTATAATCATATAAAAGTGCTGTCACGGAATGCACTACCGACGCCAGGTGACGCCGCGCAGCCCGGGTTGCGCGCTGCCGCTGAAGAGGCTCTGGTTGCTGCCTCTGCACTCAGCTCAGGAACATCAGCTAACTTCCATCTGCAAAAGTGCCTCGCCGAAAACTTGGAAATTCTCTGACAATTGAAAAACGTGTAATAATTACTACAGGTGAAGCGGAATTATGGCTAGTTTCAGTAGAAAACTGTGCGTGTGTGTGTGTGTGTGTGTGTGTGTGTGTGCGTGTGTGTGTGTGTGTGTGTGAGTGTGTTTGTGTGTGTGTGTGTGTTTGAGTGTGTGTGTGTGTATGTTGTGTGTGTGTGTGTGTGTGTGTGTGTTTGAGTGTGTGTGGTGTGTGTTTGAGTGTGTGTGTGTGTGTGTGTGTGTGTGTGTGTGTGTGTGTGTGTGTGTGTGTGTGTGTGTGTTGTGTGTGTTTGTGTGTTTGTGTGTGTGTGTGTTTGTGTGTGTTTGTGTGTGTTTGTGTGTGTTTGTTTGTGTGTGTGTGTGTGTGTGCGTGTTCGTGTGCGTGTTCGTGTGCGTGTGCGTGTTCGTGTGCGTGTTCGTGTGCGTGTGCGTGTGTGTGTGTGTGCTTGTGTGCGTGAATAATGAAAGCAACAGAAAGTATTACGTTATAACTATTTAAATAGAGATATTGTGAATAATAATGTTACAGTAATGGCTATATCAATACACACTAATACACTATAATAATAATATTAATCTAGCCGAATATTTAAAACTCAATAAAAAAAAAAACTTCATAAAACGATAGAAAATTAACTCGCGGAAGGACCTTAATTTGTAAATATCAATAAACGCGGGAGTTAATTGTCACTCGAGATGCAAATTATGAAGGCATTCATTGAGCATTATCCGAAATTTCGTTCATTACATGCTATTTCAGCGTTCCTGAGGAGAGCTGCAGTAGGTTATATTCGCATGCGCAGAATGAGAAGCAGTCATTTTTAGTTAGGGTTTTCGTCCTAATTGATCATCTTTCCCCTAAATGACGAAACTATATTAATGCGAGATTAGCGTGTGTGGATACAAGTGAAAAGCGAGAGCAAGAGTTCCAGTAAACGGTCGATATGCCTCGAAATGGCCTTTACAGTACAAACTACACAAGAGTTGATTAAATTCCCCGCAGATTTCCATTGGAATTCAGTGGCGACAAGAGCCGTCACATAATTCAGATTGCAGGATCAAAACCAACCACATTCACAGCTACAACAAACAAACACTTGAATAAACGATTTGATGGATTCTTGCCTCGTCGACGACGATAGATTTGTAGTTCCCCCGCGAGGACGGAGAGACACGTCCGGCAACGCGACTCATATGGACGCCGGCAGCAGCGGAGACTGTCGTACCGCTTCAAGAGCATCCCGGGAGTTGAACACATGAACTTCCAAGAGTTCAGATGGGCACATGTGGCCGATGAGTGAGTTGCGAAGTGAGGTTGCTGGCGTGCACGGTCGGAGTATGTCAATGACCGATAGTGATATTGATTTAGTTTTGTTCCGACAACAGATAATTTGTGTAAAAGTGTTAAAAAGAGTGTGACGCGACATAGTTTTTGAAGAGTGCGATTGTTATAATTATGATAATTACGAAATCAAAATAATTAAGACTTGCGACACAGACACCATTCAAGTGTTAAAAAAAACAAATCAAACGTAAAACATAAACGCTGAAACTCCCTCACGAGCCTAAGAGGAAATAAAATCGACGTCTTGACAACAGAAGCACGAGTCCGTCTGCCTAAGGTGTGATAAGAGCAATCCCTTGGACCGCCGTGAGTGGAGATTGCGACAAGGAGTTGCGCGCAGTGTGATAAAGGGGCGATAACACGCGAGGAGGAAGAGGACAGAGACAGGGATGGAGGGCAGGGATTGATGCTTTATCGAACGGTGTTGTAGACTGAAACTGGACATATATTCACACACACACACACACGCACGCACACACACACACACACACACACACACACACACACACACACACACACACACACACACACACACACACACACACACACACACACACACACACACACACACACACACACACACACACATACTCTCTCACTCACTCACTCACTCCCTCTCACTCACTCACACCTGTAGGTTGATCTACCTGTCGTTCTTTCTATCTCCTCTCGCTCACTTTTCTTGTCTCCCTCTCCCTCCTCACGCTGAGAGAGAGAGAGAGAGAGAGAGAGAGAGAGAGAGAGAGAGAGAGAGAGAGAGAGAGAGAGAGAGAGAGAGAGAGAGAGAGAGAGAGAGAGAGAGTTGCAGATGGACAAGTGTACTTTTATTGCATTATTCCGAGAATTTTGTTTGATTGTATTAAGTGCTTAATGTCATCATGCGGGGTAGTGTTATATTTTCATGATCATTTGATGATATTTAATTGCATTGACATGGGGGCTTGTTTGTCACGTCAGAGGGTTGTGGGATGACACACAAACACGCGCTCCGCACCTACAGAAAGCCTTTACATATTGCAAAGCAATAGATTTTGTCCTCGCAGGACCATAGTGGACATAGCCGTCACAAGTGCAGGTCTGAGGGCCGTTGGTGAATTGGCAGTGAAGTGCTATGCCAACTGAAGTGCCTTAACGCTCGAGGAAGTGGCATAAAACCCGTGGATGGCTCTCTGGCACCGCGGCTGGTGAAGTGGCACTGGACTGTCGACGAAGTGGCATTGACGTGGTGAAGTGGTGAGCGCTGAGCGAGCACTCGGTGCGTGTCTGCTGACGAAACACGTGCCCTGCTGCGTCTCGGTTGCTCGGCAGCGGCGCGGCTCCCCGTGTCAAGGGCAGGTGCTCCTCGAAGTGCGGCTTGAGAACAGCTTTTCGGGAGAGAAAGGCCATGCTTGTTCTGCCAACGCTCTGAATTCAACGCGACGCTCAGACAGGCAGAATGGGAACCACAAACACAAGGTAGGTGTAAACATGTCGCGTTTCATGAATTCATTAATGTCTAAGTCCATGAGCCCACGACCTGATACTTTATTTATTCCTTTATTATTGTTTTACATTGAAATATCATATTGGCTGTTTAACTGTTTAACAATCTACCGTGCGTAAATATATGCATGGCAAGACCTACACACATACGCACAAATAGATAGATGCTCTTACATATATGTAGGCCTATACATTTTTGCATAGAGCGTGATTTTACTTCACATGTCAAATAGTAGTTCCTTTCAAATATATTTTTAAAAGCTTGTTTACTCTCTGAGCATTCTGAGGCCTCCACAATTAGCAAGGTACAGGAAAAAGGG
>NC_061830.1:25255620-25259479 GCF_019202785.1 Penaeus chinensis | reverse complement strand
GACGTCACTCAGTGCCATTAATGAGGAAATGAGGAGAAAAACCGATGTTATCGCCTGCCTCGACGGAGATTCGGGAAGGAGAGCGCCGTGGGGAGGAAAGAGAGACCGGCAGGGGAAGGGAGGGAGCGAGGGAAGGGGGCTGTTAAGCATCAGTCTCCACCAATCATCGCCCTTAAAAAGAAGCTGGGGAGAGAGGGGGGGCGGGTTTTCCCCCAAAAACACATATTTTCCCCCGCACTCTGCTTGGCCCGCCAGTCACGTCCCGGGGCTCCGCATCACCACAATCTGTCGGCTGTCGCAACCAATCATTACACTCGAGTTCAACATCCTATTTAGCGATTGGTCAGTTTGTGGTAGGCAGGGGAGGGGGGGGGGAGAAGGATAAATGGGCGCAGAGGGGCCCCAAAGGGCATTTTGATTATGGGGGAAAACCCTTTATTGCCATTCATTTAAGCGGCCCATAACCTTTTTTTGCACTTTTACCTCTCTTTTTTTTAGCTTTAATGGACCTTCTTTCATGAACCCCCGTGTGACCTGACAGGACCAGGCTTCTGAGACTTTTATCTTCCCTTGATATCATACCAATTATACAGTTATTTATAAACGTATAATGATGATAATTTACGATGAAGCTTTCAGGGCAGCGGATAAAAACAGGCTCACTAGGACCGGTCGAAGTCAGAGGGGGGGCGGGGGGGGGGGAGATACGAGAAGGAAAAGATACGAAGGGAGAATGAAAGAAAGACGCGGATTAAGTGCAGGTCATTGCACTGACTTCTGGCAGTTGACATAGTTGACTGCAAGCTTTCAGTGGGTAGGAAGGGAGGGGGTATACAGCCCCCCCCCTCTCGCCCCCTATAACCTCTTCACTACTTTTTTAATGAGTTGGGGGGATGTCAGTCTCCTTCATGTCACTGTCTCCCTTTTCTTCCCTCCACTTATTTTTGCTTCTTTCTTTTTCATCTCCTCTGTTTGTCAGTCCGCCTGTCCGTCTGTTTGGTTGCCTGCCTTCCTGCCCGCCTGCCTGCCTGCCTGCATGCCTGCCTGTCTGCCTGCCTGCCTCTCTCTCTCTCTCTCTCTCTCTCTCTCTCTCTCTCTCTCTCTCTCTCTCTCTCTCTCTCTCTCTCTCTCTCTCTCTCTCTCTCTCTCTCTCTCCTCCCTTAAGATATGCCCTGGTGGCTGGCATAAGACAAATTCAATTGTAGAAAAGGTTTCCCTTGCAGTAGGCGAGCTCTAAGGACAGGCGGTGAAAGGCTTGGTATCGACCAGGCCCTGTTGCGTGGCGCGGCGGCGGCGGGAGATGGAAGGGAAGAGCCCGTGAGGGCGAGTGTTCCCTTGGCCTCGGGTCGCCGCCACGGATTGGCCTCCTGATGCCCAGTGATCGCAACTCATTTCCGAAGTCGCTGGAACCTCCGAAACCCGGCGAAAGTTGGTAAGGGGAAACCTCAGGTTATGAGAGGAGAGGAAGGTTTGCTCACACCTTCCCACTCTCACATTTTTCATTCCCTCACTCTCCTTCCCTCTCCCCTCAACCTTTCCCTCGCCTCTCCCTTGTTTCCCCTCAACCTCTCCCTCCTCTCCCCTTCTATCTGCCCTCCCGCAACCCCCTCTTCCAGCACTCACTGTCCCTTTCATTTTCTTTGTCAGGCCGTCGCCTTGCTATCATTATATCTACTTTATGTTATTTTAATATATACGTTTATTACATAAGCTCATTCTTGGCCTCATATAACTCCGCCATTTTCCGCTTGCCGAATGACCACAAACGTCCGCTCTGAATTCGCCGCTTGATTCCAATTCCCTCGGTGCTAAGAATGGCCTCCTTCCCCCGACCCGCCCTTCCACAAGCGCTAACGAGGGGCTTCACATTAATAACGTTTCACGCCGTGACACACATTCCTCTGTGCAGGACGCTAGGAACACCATGCTCTCCTCCTCGAAGCTGCAAGAATATTTGCCTCAAAACACGTGTACATTCATGCTGAAGCCAAGTCTACAGAAATCCACGGGTAAAGGAGAGCATTAAAACCACTAAACTCACCGAGGATGATACTACCTTCACATAAGTATTGACCTCAAATGTTTCTGGCTTTCTGTCTCTTCTCCTCCCCTTCCCCGCTCACCTTCTGCCCCCCCCCCACCCCTCCCCTCTACTACCGTCCCCCTCCGTCCCCACTCATTCTTAGGATAATAAATCACCTTTCGTTATTAATCACTCCCCTTCAGTTCTCCTTATCTTTAAGAGCGTAATGAGTAACACAATCATGTTCATGAAGCACAAGAATCTATTGAAATTGAAAGTGAAATAATTACTTTCACTGACCATAAAACACTAAAACAAAATCATGAACAAACACCCTACGCATTAACGACATGAGGCGGCAATGAAAAGGGAAATGAACAGCATAATCTTTCATAAATCGTGCCATTCATGACTATCTTGTTAAAGAAAAAAATATAAATAACAAATGCCTGCCAGACAAGATCTTGCACTTAAGACTTTTTCCTTCATTAAGGTTATCTATTTAATGCTTCGTTAATTTCCCCACAAGGATGAAATCTTATACGACCTTAATTAATTAATCCGAAGCCTAACATGGAGCATTCCTATTTACTTATTTATATTGGAAGGAAAAATAATAATATTTTGAGTCTCAATAATGAACTCATCAATCATAAATAGAGTGGCTGTTCATTAATGAAATGTATACGCTCAAGCATACATACATACAGACACGTACACATACACGTACACACGTAGATCTTTATTAATAAAGCACTATTAATGACACACACACACACACACACACACACACACACACACACACACACACACACACACACACACACACAGACACACACACACAACACACACACACACACACACACATACACAGACACAGACACAGACACACACACACACACACACGGAATTCTACCAATTCTGGTGAAGTCTTTTCCCCACTAGATTCGAATACCCCCTTAACCTCCGGCCCCCATAGGGGGGGGGGGGGGCAAAACAACACGATGCTCCCGATAAACACTTGCTGCTCATGACTAATGCTCATTGCAAAGCTGCGGAATTACTTCATCTTCCTTGCTTTTCTTGAGACAATGCAGCCGCCCGGGAAGATAAAGGGGGAGGGAGGGAAGGAAGTAGGAGGGACTGGATGGGAGAGAGGGAAGAGAGGGGGGAGGAAAAGAACTAGAGAGGGAAGGAAGGAACAAATAGGAAGGAAGGCAGGTAGGAAGACGGAAGGAAGGAGAAAAAGGAATGGAGTGGAGGAATGAGGAAGGAGTAGGGGAGAGAAGGATGGGGGTATGAAGAAAAGAGAGACAGAGGAAGGGAAGAGTGGAGAAGAGCAAAACGGGAGGAGGGAGGGAGGGAGGGAAGGAGGGAGGGAGGGAGGGGCAAGACGGGAAGGGGGGTGTCAAGCGAACAAACGGCTCCACAATGGTCTTTTGTGAGCTCTGACAGACGGTGCCGAGGAGCCAGCGGGCGGAGAGACACAATGCTCCGAGTCGGCGCCGATTCTACCTGGGACGCGCGCGGAGGTCGCCGTCGTTCCGCTTGGGGCGAAGACAACTTAATGTGCTTAATGGTCCAGGAACAGACGGACTGATATGCCGGGTCGCTTTCGGGCACTTCGGCCCCGTTTCCCTTTGCCCGTTGGGTGTGAAGCGAGTCGAAGGGCGAAGGGCGTTCTATCTGCGCGTGCACATACACAAACGAACGGAAAATACACACAGTCCAAATGCACTCACGCATAGACATAAATTGGTAAATCTACTCAATACATCTGTCTGTCTGTGGCTGGCTGGCTGTCGCTGTCTCTGCCTCTCTCTTGACATGTATGTA
>NC_061830.1:25248120-25250620 GCF_019202785.1 Penaeus chinensis | reverse complement strand
AACATCCGAGATAACACTGACAAAAAATACCAGAAAGTAAATGAATAAGCAGAAGCAGACACGTCCCAGCAACGCAGAGTACGGCCCCCAGTCAGAGTCCGCGAACTTAACGAATGACCGCGCGGCTTTTCCCGCCCTGCCACTTGCAACGCTAAAAGCCCCGAGGACTCACTTCGTCCTTCGACTTGTGTCCCGGAAGACAGCGGCGCTAAAGCTCGCCGATTTTTGCTCTGAATTGCCCATTAGAATAACCTGACGTGTGTGTGTGTGTGTGTGTGTGTGTGTGTGTGTGTGTGTGTGTGTGTGTGTGTGTGTGTGTGTGTGTGTGTGTGTGTGTGTGTGAGAGAGGGAGAGATAGCGAAAGTGACAGAAAAACACCTTTTGGCCCAACAAAACCTGACCAACAGCGACCCAATTATGATTTCCGAAGAAGCCTCGCGTTGATTACCGTTTGGAAAATCAATTAGGAAAACAAAACCTCGAAAAAACCGCACACAGCTTATGATAATGCAGCAATAATATGCAACGCACACTGGAAATGAGCAGTGACGCGTATAACCACCGAATGCCCTGATGGTCAATAACAGCACGTAGGAGCCTGGGCATAACGCCCTTAATGGCCCTAGCCCCTAGAGCATTACAAAGCGGGGGAGAAGAAGGCTAAGAGTTGTGTTTCATGCAGGAGCTTGGTTTTCGCGCGGCCGCCGTCCATCTGTTCGGCTGAGCCTCCTCGCGCCACAGAAATTACGGTGGTTATTGTTATTGCCTCAAGTACGGCGAGGCGAGATTCGAGCGCTCATCTGAATATGTGGGATTCTATCTCGTTCTGGACCGGAATGCGTAACTGGAATCACTCCCTTAAGGCCACATGTAGGCTGCAGACCACCTGAGGAACACATATACGCACACAAAACATTTAAACTAAAACGCATATTGCGCGGACCATAAAAAACGCAACAAATTGAAATAACAACCAATCGGACATCCTTTGGCACATCCGGTGTCATCCCCTTATCTTTACGGCGTCAGCTATGCATCTTTCTCGGGCAGGGCAAGGGGGGAAGGGGGTCCGCGGCAGTGTTATTCTCAGATTAAACATATGCACAAAATAAGGAGAGAGAAAGAGAGAGAGAGAGAGAGAGAGAGAGAGAGAGAGAGAGAGAGAGAGAGAGAGAGAGAGAGAGAGAGAGAGAGAGAGTGTGTGTGTGTGTGTGTGTGTGTGTGTGTGTGTGTGTGTGTGTGTGTGTGTGTGTTGCTTGTTTCATTGTTTTCTACTGTATAGTTCAGCTTCGATCTAATTTAGTCAGTGTTTTCCTTTTTTCCTTTTACGACCTCATTCCAACTTCGCTGCCTCTCCGCCGTTCCACATTTTTCTCTTTCAATTCTCTCCTTCATTCTCTTTTGGTCTTCCTCTTCTTCCTCTCCTTCAGTTTCTTTCTCACTGATTCGTATCATTAGAAGTAAGATTTACGGTAATAAATGACAATTATCGAAAAACAAGATTGAACTATTTATATTAATCAGCAAAATCCTATTAAAATATTTTCGAACTCAAACCGGAGATATTGCTTTTACATTTTTTTTCAGAAAATCTGCGGCTCCGGGACAAGAAGCCCTTCCTCATTGAAAAGGGTAAATAGAATTTAATTGGATTAATTCAGGATTGTGCAAATAATTACCATTTTTGTTTATTCATAACTCACTTGACGAGGTTTTACGCTCGATTTAAACGAAGGGATTACGCGAGCGTGGACGAGCTGCGGCGGGGAAACGCGGAGGATTTTTGCGATTTTGCTCGTCTCTTTTATTTAGTGGTTGATTGGTGTTTTATTTTTTATTTTATTTCCTTTTTCGTTTTTACTATCTCCATTTCCAAGTACGGTAAATATTTAGAATACCTTCGCACGACAGATGACGACGCTAGTGGTATCGATGGAATCCTCTGACCCTCTGCCATCCATTCCTGGCCCTGACAGCAGGGCATGGAAAGTGCCAGGAAACTGCAGGGTAAAATATGAATGGTATACTCCGAATATGTCACTATGATAATAACGTACACAGAATAAGTCACTGTATTGCCTAGTGATGGTGCTGTCTCCCGCCCCCAACTCCGCCCGAGAAGACAGAATCCTCCTCGTATTCACGACAGGACAGGTGATCTGGAATACCCTACATTCTAGTCAGTATACGATGCTGACTAGATCACAGGTAGTATGCTGCTGCTCAGGGTACATTCCCATAACCACGGGAATCGCTATTGCTCCGTCCTGCCCTACATACGTGGGGTAGCCTTTGTAGTCTCGGGCGGGGGTTGGGGGGCGGTAACCGCGCTCCTCGTATCTGACTATATGCTGGCCATTTATGTGTATATAATTCATATTTTACCCCGCAATTTCTCTGGTACCTTCCATGTCCTGCCCTGTTATCGGGGCCAAAATTGTGTGTGGGGGGAGCGGGGGGCGGCGGCTTAATTGGGAGGAATCCATCGACACCAATATCC
>NC_061830.1:25235620-25243120 GCF_019202785.1 Penaeus chinensis | reverse complement strand
CAATTTCTTTCCAATCAGCCAGAGGCCCTTGTGTATGCCGCTGCACAACATGAGTCGGACAGGTTAATGAGCGACTGGGACATCCGTGAAAGTTGAATGTTGCTAAAACGTAAACAAAACCCTTCATATGCTGCTCCACGATGAGTTAAGCTCAAGGAGAAACCCCGAATACTAAACGGAAATTTATATCAGCTCGCTCTCACAAATCAGACGAAGAAGCTTGCAATAGGGGGCAGGCCCTTGGTCCACGCCAGGCTGGTCCTCAGGATGCAGGGCACAAGCAAGGTCTTCGGTGGAACGCCTTCTCCTGGCATGGCTGTCTCTGTTTCGTGGTTCTGCCTCCTAATGAATAAAAACAATGAACCGCCAGTGAATTTCCGCCTCATCGGTGTCACAGGGACGTGCACCTCCGCCCTCACCCCCTTATCAATTTGAAAAAATCTTTCGTAAAATAATGTTGACATTGATAAAAATTCACAGACACACACACATAAACACGCACACGCACGCACACGTGCACACGCACATGCACACGCAAGCGCGCGCACGCGCACGCGCATGCACACGCACACACACACATACACACACAAATATCCCCGCTTCAACTCTCCATCCCTTCTGATGTGAACCGGAAATGAATATCATCTCTAGTCCAGGCAGATTCCCCATTTGCGAAGCCATTTTCCCCTTCCCTCAAACTTCTCATTTGCTTCCAGATGGCTGTTCATTGCTCGGCCATTGACAAGGTGTGTGTGTGTGTGTGTGTGTGTGTGTGTGTGTGTGTGTGTGTGTGTGTGTGTGTGTGTGTGTGTGTGTGTGTGTGTGTGTGTACGCGCGCGTGTGAAGATAAAAAAAAAGGGGGAGAAGGGGAGGGGGAGAGCGAGAGAGAGAGAGAGCGAGAGAGAGAGAGAGAGAGAGAGAGAGAGAGAGAGAGAGAGAGAGAGAGAGAGAGAGAGAGAGAGAGAGAGAGAGTGAGAGAGAGAGAGAGAGAGAGAGAGAGAGAGAGAGAGAGAGAGAGAGAGAGAGAGAGAGAGAGAGAGAGAGAGAGGGGGGGGGGAGAGAGAGAGAGAGAGAGAGAGAGAGAGAGAGAGAGAGAGAGAGAGAGAGAGAGAGAGAGAGAGAGAGAGAGAGAGAGAGAGAGAGGGGGGGGGGGGGGGGGGGGGGGGGGGGGGGGGGGGGGGGGGGGGGGGGGGGGGGGGGGGGGTGGGGGGGTGGGGGGGGGGGGGGGGGGGGGGGGGGGGGGGGGGGGGGGGGGGGGGGGGGGGGGGGGGGGGGGGGGGGGGGGGGGGGGGGGGGGGGGGAGGGGGGGGGGGGGGGGGGGGGGGCGGGAGGGGGGGGGTGGGGGGGGGGGGGGGGGGGGGGGGGGGGGAGGGGGGGGGGGGGGGGAGGAGAGTGGGAGAGGAGGATAGACCACTAACCATCAACATCGGGAGCGTTTACAAACGCTGAGTGGCACACTGATTCCGACTCTGGTCCCCGGTGCCACATCCTCGACCAGCGACGGCGCCTCATGGCTATTCGAGCGGCAGCACACCGTGACAGGGAGCTTCAGAGCACGATCGAAATCACCTTCCGCGCTCTCCGCCAGGGTCTAGTTCCTTTACTCCAACTCTTTATTCCCTTCTTCTTCTTCACACCTTCTTCGTCTTCTTCTTTTCCTTCTCCTCCTCCTCCTCCTCCTCCTCCTCCTCCTCCTCCTCTCCTCCTCCTCCTCCTCCTCCTCCTCCTCCTCTTCTTCTTCTTCTTCTTCTGCCTCCTCTCTTCCTCTTCCTTCCTCCTCCTTCTCCTCCCTCCTCCTCCCTCTCCCCCTCCTCCTCCTCCTATTTCCTCCTCCTCCTTCCTCCTCTTCTTCCTCCTCCTCCTCCTCCTCCTCCTCCTCCTCCTCCTCCTCCTCCTCCTCCTCCTCCTCCTCCTCTCCTCCTCCTCCTCCTTCCTCCTCCTCCTCCTCCTCCTTCTCCTTCTCCTCCTTCTCCTTCTCCTCCTCCTCCTCCTCCTCCTCCTCCTCCTCCTCCTCCTCCTCCTCCTCCTTCCTCTTCCCCTTCCTCCTCCTCCTCCTTCCTCTTCCCCTTCCTCCTCCTCCTTCCTCTTCCCCTTCCTCTTCCCCTTCCTCTTCCCCTTCCCCTTCCTCTTCCTCTTCTTTCTCTTTCTTTTCCTCTTCCTCTTTTTTTCATCTCCATCTTTTTCTTTCTTCTTCTTCTTCTTCTTCTTCTTCTTCTTCTTCTTCTTCTTCTTCTTCTTCTTCTTCTTCTTCTTCTTCTTCTTCTTCTTCCTCCTCCTTCTTGTTCTCTTTCTTCTCTCTCTTTTTTCCTTTTTCTTTTTCCTTCTCTTCCTCTTCCTCTTCTTAGTTTTCCCCCTCCATTTATATACTCCTTTTATCTTTGAGGCGACGGGGGGCGCTGTCATGTTTGACCCTCTTCCCATTTCTTCCCTGCAAACGGTCATGAGACGCCTTATTAACCATGTTGTAACTTCCACAGACGCCATGATTTCGCTCTATCATTACCATACTCCCGGCTGTAGCAGCACGCAATCTCACCCATACTCTACAGAGCACTTTACTACGTACTACATCGTGTGTGAGACGATGCCGTGGTACAGAATGGTGGAAAAATGTGATACTGTCTAATTGACGAAATTGTTGAGAAAGAGAGGGTGAGGAGGGAGGGAGGGAGGGAGGAGGAAGGAGGAAGGAAGGAAGGAAGGAGAGGGAGAGGGAGAGGGAGAGGGAGAGGGAGAGGGAGAGGGAGAGGGAGAGAGAGAGAGGGAGAGAGAGAGAGAGAGAGAGAGAGAGAGAGAGAGAGAGAGAGAGAGAGAGAGAGAGAGAGAGAGAGAGAGAGAGAGAGAGAGAGAGAGGGTGGGCTAGGGATCCTAAATCGTAATCCTGAAGCCATCAGCGGCGGCAGCGACCCCAGCCCCGGCGCCGTCGGGCGATCGTGGCCGCCCGTCACACATCACGACAAAGCACATTTTCCTTACAAACTCTTCCGCTAACATGATTATCCTCTCAGTAAAGCGTCACGCAACAACTAAGAAAGAGAGACTGAACAGAGACAAAGGGAAAGAAAGAGAGGGAGAGGGAGAATGAAAGTATGTGTGAGTGTGTATGTGTATGTGTATGTGTGTGTGTGTGTGTGTGTGTGTGTGTGTGTGTGTGTGTGTGTGTGTGTGTGTGTGTGTGTGTGTGTGTGTGTGTGTGGGAGAGAGAGATACAGAGAGAGAGAGAGAGATAGATAGATAGATAGAGAGAGAGAGAGAGAGAGAGAGAGAGAGAGAGAGAGAGAGAGAGAGAGAGAGAGAGAGAGAGAGAGAGAGAGAGAGAGAGAGAGAGAAGAGAGAGAAAGAGAGAGAGAGAGAAAGAGAGAGAAAGAGAGATATATATATATATATATATAGAGAGAGAGAGAGAGAGACAGAGAGAGAGAGAGAGACAGAGAGAGAGAGAGAGAGAGAGAGAGAGAGAGAGAGATATAGAGAGAGAGGAGAGAGGGAGAGAGGGAGAGGGAGAGAGAGAGAGAGAGAGAGGGAGAGGGAGAGAGAGAGAGAGAGAGAGAGAGAGAGAGAGAGAGAGAGAGAGAGAGAGAGAGAGAGAGAGGAGAGAGAGAGAGAGAGAGGGGGAAGAGAGAGAGAGAGGAGAGAGAGAGAGAGAGGAGAGAGAGAGAGAGGAGAGAGAGAGAGAGAGAGAGAGAGAGAGAGAGAGAGAGAGAGAGAGAGAGAGAGAGAGAGAGAGAGAGAGAGAGAGAGAGAGAGAGAGAGAGAGAGAAGAGAGAGAGGAGAGAGAAGAGAGAGAGAGAGGACGAGAGAGAGAGAGAGAGAGAGAGAGAGAGAGAGAGAGAGGGAGAGAGAGAGAGAGAGAGAGAGAGAGAGAGAGAGAGAGAGAGGGAGAGGAGAGGGAGAGAGAGGAGAGGAGAGAGAGAGAGAGAGGAGAGAGAGAGAGAGAGAGAGAGAGAGAGAGAGAGAGAGAGAGAGAGGAGAGAGAGAGAGAGAGGAGAGAGAGAGAGAGAGAGAGAGAGAGAGAGAGAGAGAGAGAGAGAGAGAGAGAGAAGAGAGAGAGAGAGAGAGAGAGAGAGAGAGAGAGAGAGAGAGGAGAGAGAGAGATCGAGAGGAAAGAAGAAGAGAGGAGAGAGAGAGAGATAGAGAGAGAGATGAGAGAAGAGAGAGAGAGAGCTGAGACGAGAGAGACGAGAGAGAGAGAGAGAGAGAGAGAGAGAGAGAGAGAGAGAATTCCGAGTTCATTTAACGCATGGTTGCTTTATGACTCAAAACCCATTAAAAGTTCTTATGAAAAAAAAAAGTTGTAGGCAAGAATTTCGTGTCACAAACTTTCGCGTTAACACGGAACACTTTCTTACGCAGGTTGTTATTTATATCTCCAGGGGCGCTTTAAGCTCCTTTCAGGCGCCTCGGGCATTTCGAGAGGCCTCGCGCTCCCTGGGCTGGCCTCGGCGCCGCGTCTCGCTATGCTGCTGCCTCTGGCCTCGTATGACCTGGACATCAACTGCACCAGTATTACTATATCATTCTCATCACTATCGTCATCATTATCGTTATTATTATCATTAACATATTCATAACTGTTATCGTATTAATTTTCGTCACAGTTATCATTGTCTTTATCGTCTTTATTACAACCACTATTACCATGATCTGCAGTACTATAATCCTTACCAGTAATGGACCTGTATTTTCATAAGGTCATTTATATGGTTATTACTGTCAGAGCAATAATCATACTCTTTATGAGAATTACTGCTAGTCTATCATTATCGATATTATAACACCAATTAACATTAATGTTATCACTATTTTGATCAAAATCTGAATAATATGAGTGCCATAATCCCCGCTGTAATTATGACCATCGCCTCTTTCTCTTTGCCCTCACATCTTGCTCCTCCTCATCTTCGTCCTCATCTCAGCCTTGTCATTACGGTCCCCTCGCCAGAAGCGCCGCCTCATCTACCTGTTTGAGGGGAAAGTTAATGGGCTCTCCGGCGCCTCTCGCGGGGGGGGGGGGGGGGGCTGGAGGAAAGGAGAAGGGGAAGGTAAAGCAGTGAAGAGCATAGAGGAAACAGAATAGGGAAAGGGGGAGAGGGGTGAAGGAGGGGGAAGAGCAAGAAGGATAATAAGAAAATGTGGAAGGAAGAGGAGGACAGGGATGAAGGAATGGCGATAGGGAAGCAAGGAGCAGCGGATGTTCTTCGGGCGAGAGGGAGGCGCTGGCAGCTGGGCCCTGTGGAATCTGGTGGCAGAGGCGTGCTAAACGGGGCGAGGAAACAGATTCTGAACACAGCCTTGAGCCTACAACGGATGCTAACCAAATAAAACTTACAGGAACGCCGGGCACCATGCAGCTGACAGCATCTAACCCTTTGATGCTGAAGATCTTTTCTTTGCTTCATTTTTTCTAAAGTGAATAAAATTGGTCCGAGGAAAAACTTTACCGGCTTGAAACTCGTTCCCAAACAGATCCATCACCGATGAACCGTGCGCGAGACACTCCGGAGAGCCAGCGGAAAGTTCGCTCAAGATGTCTTGTGGTGTCCGAGGCTCGTCCGTTATACGCTCCTCCTCCCTCTTGCCTTTTATGTTTTTTCATTTCCACCTCCTCCTCCTTTTCTCTTTTTCTCCTTCTCACGACTACCACCAACCTTCCACTTTCGTATTTTCTCTTCCTCCTCCTTCTGCTTCTCCCTCCCTCGCCCCCTTTCTCTCTGTTCTTCCTACTTCTCCCTCCTTTTCCTCTTACTTCTGTTTCTCTCCCCACCGCCTTCCCCCCCTGCTCTTCTTACTTCTTTTTCTACTCCTTTTCTTCCACCTCTTCTTCTTCTTCTTCCTTTTCTTCTTCTTCTTCTTCTTCTTCTTCCTTTTCTTCTTCTTCTTCCTTTTTTTTCTTCTTCTTCCTTTTCTTCTTCTTCTTCTTCTTCTTCCTTTTCTTCTTCTTCTTCCTTTTTTTTTTTCTTCTTCTTCTTCTTCTTCTTCTTCTTCTTCTTCTTCTTCTTCTTCTTCTTCTTCTTCTTCTTTTTCTTCTTCCTCTTCCTCTAACCTACAGAGCCGCACCATTTCGCGGAGCTTCTCGACATCCTCCCCGTCTGCCGCAGCATCTTGACCAGCCGAGCGCGGGTCCTGAAGAACTTCAATATTCTTCGAAGTGGCCTGAAGATTTCATGTTGAAAGAATATCTGCGAAGATTTCTGGCAGCCTCCCCCCCCCCTCCCCCACGACAGGGAAGACCCACTGGTGTCATGACGGAGATACACATGCGAACTTCGACCCTGCTGGGATGTTGTTGTAGATAATGTTGTTGTTGATGATGATGGTGGTAGTGGTAGTGGTGGTGGTGATGGTGATGGTGATGGTGATGGTGGTGGTGGTGGTGGTGATGATGATGATGATGATGATGATGATGATGATGATGATGATGATGATGATGATGATGATGATGATGATGATGATGATGAGGAGGAGGAGGAGGAGGAGGATAAGAATGGGGATGCAGAGGACAAGGAGGAAGATACGAATAACGATGATGATGATGATATGATGGTGATATGTTGAGAAAAGGAAAGGATAAAAAGGAAATGAGTATTGAGACGAAGAAGAAGAGAAGGGTGGAAAAGATTGCTGAAGACGATTAAGATAAAATCATTTTTGCGTCACCAAAATTATAATTACTATTGCACACATAAAAATAATAACTCCGCATAGCATCACTTGCATATCTCCCTTTCTCCTGTCACACCCCATGCATTCCCGACAACACAAAACGAGTGTCTAATTGCTGGAGTCGAGCGGCGCGGCCCTTTGGCGTAGCTTCTTGAAGTACAAAGGGAGAGGCACGCGAGCGACGGAAGAGAAGGGAGACAAAAGGGATCGGTGGCGACTGCTAATGACAGGCTGTAGCAATATCAGTATCAGTATGATTATTCGCCTGGTCCTCATTAAGCTGAACCGAGAGGAAAGAGAGCAGAGGCAACCGTCCGCTCACACGACAGACACTGTCATTATCACATCATTTTCTTGCGCCATCATTCCGCCCGCGCGCTCGCCGCCCGCGACCGCCTCCCGAACGACTCCCGCGGCTATGAGCAGCTCGTAAAGACAAGGGCGCCCGTGCCACGCCGTCCCCGCCGACCCTCGTAAAATCTGCATATCACTATGGCGATGCTTCTAATGACCTCGGCCTCTGCGAAGAAATGTCGCCAAATTTCCATTTCTATGACATCAGGACGCGGCGCAATTTCCTTCGTGTGTGTCTGTGCGTCGCTCCCACTCATGTGCCTAATCTCGCATGGCGCATGGGGGGACCTCGTGTGTGTGTGTGTGTGTGTGTGTGTGTGTGTGTGTGTGTGTGTGTGTGTGTGTGTGTGTGTGTGTGTGTGTGTGTGTGTGTGTATGTGTGTGTGTGTGTGTGTGCGCGCGATCTCCTTTGCCAGTATCTGGACAGACATAACATGCATCTGTGTGTCCAACGCAGACAAGCACGAAATAACCCAATATAAA
>NC_061830.1:25218120-25230620 GCF_019202785.1 Penaeus chinensis | reverse complement strand
TATCATATTGTTGGTTTATTGCTATCATGTTATCATTTTTTTCTTTTGTTTTATTCTTAGATTCAAGCTCCTCAATTTCTCTCCTTCGTCTTCTACTTCCTCATATTCCATCACTTCCTCTTCCTACTTCCTTCATCCTGCTTCCTATCCTCTACTCTCCTCTCCTCTCATCTCATATTTTCTCTTCTTCTTCTCTTCATTTTCTCTTTTTTTTTTCCTCCTCCTCTCCCCCTTTTCTTTTCTTCTCTTATCTTCTCCTTGCCTCGACTTTTCTTTCTCCTCTCCTCTCCTCTCCTCTTCTTTTCTCTCATTTTCTCTCCTCTCCCTTTCTCCCTTCCACTCTCCTCTCCTCTCCTCTTCTTTTCTCTCCTTTTCTCTCCTCTCTTTTTCTCCCGTCCACTCTCCTCTCCTCTCCCTCTCCTTCTCTCCTCCGCCTTTTTTTCCATTCCCTTCTCCTACAGCCCTTCGCAGTGCGTGCACCTGTTTGCCATTACTGTCTGCGCCTATGAGGCTATCGATTACACTGCCGAAGAAGCCTCGATCGTCCACCAGTCCTCCCCGAGCCAGCGATCGGAGGAAGCCTTCCCGTCACAATTACAAAAACGACAATGCAATAGCAACGCTCCTTTTCCCCTAAATATAGCCCGTGGCCGCATTACGACGTAACGTGACCACCTATTTTCAGCGGTTCTTTCCACTGGCCTGGCGCGCCGTGGCAGACCCTTCCCTCGCCCTTGCCTGATGCCTCGGGGAATATAGTGTTACCAGAGCTAAACACTCCGCAGGCAGATACGTCAACACGGCGTAGATTAAGGCCCCGATGCAACAGCTCCACAAACACGCCGAAACATCGGTAAAAACGCGGACCATTGTGTCGGTGTGAGTCATGGCCGCGGGCGCCTTGGGGCTTGGGGCGGGGGGGGGGGGGGGTGTTTTTCGCATTTCATTTCTTTTTGTGGGAAGGGCCCGCGAGGGTTCTGAATTAGTCACTGCGTTATAGTTCTGATACGCGGTTCTACGGTGCATATTTTTTCAGCACCCGGACTCAAACAAACGAATGAACACAATGTACGTGAAATTCCGTCCACCCTCAGATAAGGTCGAGGGAATGTGTGTGTATGTATGTGTGTGTGTGTGTGTGTGTGTGTGTGTGTGTGTGTGTGTGTGTGTGTGTGTGTGTGTGTGTCTGTGTGTGTGTGTGTGTGTGTGTGTGTGTGTGTGTGTGTGTGTGTGTGTGTGTGTGTGTGTGTGTGTGTGTGTGTGTGTGTGTGTGTGTGTGTGTGTGTGTGTGTGTGTGTGTGTGTGTGTGTGTGTGTGTGTGTGTGTGTGTGTGTGTGTGTGTGTGTCTGTGTGTGTGTGTGTGTGTGTGTGTGTGTGTGTGTGTGTGTGTGTGTGTCTGTGTGTGTGTGTGTGTGTGTGTGTGTGTGTGTGTGTGTGTGTGTGTGTGTGTGTGTGTGTGTGTGTGTGTGTGTGTGTGTGTATGTGTGCGTATTCCCGCGCCCACTCAGGGCCGAGGTAGCTCCAGGCTTGAGAGCAGGATGATTTATGTTTCTGAAATATTTAGCGCCCCTCCAAAGCCTCGCAGCGTCTTCCGGGCAACAAGAGGGAAGCGCAGCCGGAGTCGTCTCCAGGCATTGGAATTCGGAGTGCAGATGAATGGCACACGAGCTGACAGAAGTTGCAAATTTAAGGCAAAAATCCAACTTTAGGCTGAGACGGATAATTCTCCAAACGCATCACTTCTAGGATCTGATTGCCTTTGCCGGCCTGTTTCCCTCGCCTCCCGGAGAGCGCCAGGATCCTCGCAACCGATCTCCTGCAGGACGCGTTCCGGCGATCCCGAGAGTCAAGGAATGTTTGTCCCTCTGATTTCTTTCACAACTTCTTTCTGGCTCGGTTATTGCTCGCCGACTGTCGAGGCATGAATGACACCGAATAGTTCTTAGCGCATTATTTACTTGGAGAAGCCAAAAGTTACTCCTAGAAGAAAAAATGAGAATTTGCTAACGTGCACACATGTTGCTGTCATTTTCCCATTTGCGAGCCAGTTTGCCATTGGTGAAGTATGGGGGAGTAGACTGCAGCTCGCACGGACGCATCTGCATCTTAAGGCTTGATTGTCACTCCTCCCGTGACGCTCTCGAGTGCCTCAAACACTTTGTCGACCCCGAGCCACAGGATTCTGGCCTCTCGGACACCTTCCGATAAGAAGCTGCCTACAATTGCCCATTTTACATCCCGTCGGACAGAGGATTCTCCGCTCGTAAAACCACCTGCGGGCCTGACACAGCAAGTTCAAAGGTCAGCTATGCAAGCTGCCTCAAAAACAAGTGAAGGAGGATCGACCTGTCGTCATATATCTTCCAGCTGGAAAGCTCGGCTCGGCACCTGAAGGAGGGACTCCGCGAGGGGCCCTGGTCTTCGGCGCCTCGGTCGGCTGCGCGGCTCCCTGCGGCTCCCCGACACGCCGGGCAGGCACTCCACGGGCCGCTCAACGCGAAACTGCTTCCCGTTGCCCTCGAGCGCTGACGGGACTTCGCGCACGGAGCGTGCCCGCAGTCAATCCCAAGGGCACGGAGCACAACCAGAACGAGCTCACAGGCGCCAGGAACAGCGGAGCTTCGTGGCGGAGGCACCAGAGCGCAAACGCAGTTCCCATAATCGCCAGGTGGCTCGGGATATCGCGGATGTGCCTCGCGGGCTGAACGCAGCATCCCGCAGGAAAAAGTGATCAATTGCCTTTCCTGCCTCGCCGCCGGCCTGTCCCCCGTGACCATGACACATGACTCATACATGAGGAGGAGGGGGAGGGGGAAGGGGTTAGTGGTTGATGAGGCATTAGGTATTAGGGGGAGAGAAAATTATCAACATTATTAAGCAATTGCTGATATATATGTATGTATGTATATATATATCTATATATATATATTATATATACATTTATTTATATATATATATACACACACATATGTATAGAAAGATAGATAGATGGATAGATAGATAGATATATCATAAAAATAAAGGTGGTACGAGGAGAGAGGGGCGGGCAAAAGAAAAGCGAGAAACTGAGGGGAAAGACGAGAGGTAAAGTGCATTACCGGACACTAGTCCTCGTGGCATCTCGATCGCTCTCCTATTGTGGCTAAAAGCACCATTCAAATTCCTCCCCGAGAGAGCGAACCGACTGTCAGCATGCCATTCCCTTCCACGGAATACGAAAAAAGGCTCCAGTAAACATGCTCAGCAACGCCTCGCTCGCCCGGCCGCGTCTCGCAGATGTTGGTATTTGGAACTACGAGGCGATCGCAACCCACAGGGGCGCGGGGGGGGTCGGCCAGGCCAAGGTTGTTCCCGAGGAAAACAAACATGCACGCACCGCTGCCTGACGCATCACAGCAGCCGATGTGAGTCATGCGCGGACCTGACAACAACAGCTGGGGCTTCCTTTACGATCGTTTCAGCATGGGAGATGATGGTGCCTCGTTTGACTTTAAGCTGTTGGAAGTGTTGGTAATTTAAGTCTTATTTACATGCATATTCATGTCTACTCAGGAAGGCGTCGGAGAAGAAAATAAAGTGGGGAGAGAGAGGAAGGGGTGAAAGGTGGGTCGGCGGGAGAGGGGAGAGATAGAGGGGAAAGAAGGGCGCGGGAGAGGGCAGGAAGGGGAGAGCGGGAAGGCAAACAAGAAAGGGAGAAAGAGAAGGGTGAAGGAAGGAAGGAGAGAGGGAGAGGGAGAGACAGCTTGAGGGAAGCAGAAAGAGAGGGAAGCAGAAAGAGAGGGAGGGAGGGAGGGAGGGAAGAGAGAGGAGAGGGAAGAGAGAGGAGAGAGAAGAGAGAGGGAGAGAGAGAAAAGAGAGGGAGAGGGAGAAGAGAGAGGGAGAGAGGGAGAGAGAGAAGAGAGAGGGAGAGAGAGAAGAGAGAGGAAGAGAGAGAAGAGAGAGAGAGAAGGGAGAGAGATAAGGGAGAGAGAGAAGCGAGAGAGAGAGAGAGAGAGAGAGAGAGAGAGAGAGAGAGAGAGAGAGAGAGAGAGAGAGAGAGAGAGAGAGAGAGAGAGAGAGAGAGAGAGAGAGGGAGAGGGAGAGGGAGAGGGAGAGGGAGAAGAGGGAGAAAAGAGAGGGAGAGAGGGAGAGAGAGAAGAGAGAGGGAGAGAAGGAGAGAGAGAAGAGAGAGGAAGAGAGAGAAGAGAGAGAAAGAAGGGAGAGAGAGAAGGAGAGAGAGAAGAGAGAGAGAGAGAGAGAGAGAGAGAGAGGAGAGAGAGAGAGAGAGAGAGAGAGAGAGAGAGAAGAGAGAGAGGAGAGGGAGAGGAGAGGAGAGAGAGAGGGAGAGAAAGAGAGGGAGAGAGAGAGTGAGAGGGAGAGAGAGAGAGAGATAGGGAGAAGAGGAGCGAGAGAAGAAGAGGAAGAAGAGAAGAGAGAGAAAGACAGGAGAGAGATAAGGGAGAGAGAGGAGAGAGAGAGAGAGAGAAGAGAGAGAGAGCGCGAGCCGCCGCGATCGCTCGGCGCTCGCTCTTCGCTCGCGCAGGCGCATCTCTCGCCGCTCGTCCAGCTTCGCCCGGTCCAATCCCACCTCCTCCCGTTCAGCCACCATAGAACGCCCCTGATCAACCCTCCCAGCCGTCTGTATCACACCCAACACACCCCAATCACGATAGATGCGTCGCCAGCTTGCTAGCAATCGAAACCCGATATCCTCACTCGGCGTCCCCCGCCAGCGCTCACGCGTTGCGACCCCTACACAAATTAACACAGCCCACAAAAAAGCGCACCATGTGTAACCATCCCGAAACGATTCCGTTCATTAGCTAAGACCTTGAACACGCGGGAAGTTGGGCACATTTGCGGAATCTAATTAAAACTTTACAAACAGGCTCCATCTGTCTCCCTCTCCCCCCCCCCCTCTCGATGCCCGTCGCTGATGCAGAGACAACAGTTGTTTCGAGAGACTTCGTCCTGTCTCTCGCCCGAGCCACTCGTGTCGCTGTTACTCGGCCTTCTTCGACTCTCACCCTGGCATCCGTCGCATCCCTTTCCGTCGCCAGGCATTTCCTCGATTCGCCTCTCTGCATCCGCCCTCTGCATGACCGACATATACTTTGCACTCGCCCTCCTTTCCTCCGCCCAGAATTATTAGTTGAGTTTCCACTATCCCCCCCCCCCCTTTCTCCACCCTGGAGGTTCACCGCGCCCTCCCTCAGGACTAGCAGGTGAGCGTGCACTCTTGCAACTCATCAACAAGTCCTGGGAAACTTCCACTCTACCCCACAGTTGGAAGAGGGCTACCATAGTTCCCGTCCCAAAACCAAAGGAGCCGGGGAAGTACCGCCCCATCTCTCTGCTCAGCTGCCTGGCCAAGACGGCTGAGAGGATGGTACTAAACCGGCTTCAATGGAAAACGGGACCCCCGCACGAACACCTTCACGGGTTCACAAGGGGCATGGGCACAGCACACAGCTTAGCCACGCTCTTAAGCACAATCAGCAAGGGCCCAGCTGTGGTGGTATTCCTTGACCTGGAGAAGGCTTTTGAACTGGCAAGTCCGCTTGCCATTCAGGAAAGCCTGATCCAGAAGGGAATCAGAGGAAAGCTCTTGGCTTGGATAGGTGACTACTTCAGGAACAGGACTGCCAATGTCAAATTCCAGGGTCACCTATCGCAGCACATGCCGCTCGAAAATGGAACGCCACAGGGTGGGGTTCTCAGTCCAGCCCTATTCAACACTTTAATGTCCTGCATCCTCAACATAAACCTCCCAGTGGGGTGCCAGATCATCTCGTATGCAGACGATCTCGCTATCACCTCCACTGGACCACGCAGCCAGAATAAAGCCCAGCGTTGTCTGGACCTCGTGTCAGAGGAGTGTTGTAGGACAGGACTAAAGATCTCTGCTGCCAAATCCAAAGCCATGGCTTTGAGACAGAGAGTTCGAGGCACAAGACTGAAAATCCAGGGAGTGGAATTAGAATGGGTCAAGGACTACCTATACCTTGGGGTAAGGATAGACCGGACCCTCTCCTTCCATAAGGAGGTCCAGTACCTGGTTGACCGAACCAAAGCAAGACTGTCTGTCATGAGAGCAATGACTGGGAGACGCATAGGGGCCAGACACAAAGTACTAAGATCATTCTATGTACATGCTGTCCGGCCCATTGTGGACTATGCCTCAGTCGCTCTAATTGCTGCAAAGAAAAAGCACACAGACAAATTAGAAACAGTCCAAAATGAAGCTGCCAGGATCATTCTGGGTGCCCCGAGGTGGACGAAGGTCCTCAACCTCCTGATGGAGGCAAACCTTCTCCCCCTGGACTCACGAATCGATCTAACGGCAACACAATTTCTGTCAAAGGTCATCCAGGCTCCCAGGAACACAAGCCTAAGACAAAAATTAGTCAGATGCCTCGAACAAGACAACGAGCTCGTTGCAAACAACTCCTGGCTGTCTCATACAGCCAGGGTGTTGATACGCCATCAGCTCAAAGAACAGCTTCTTGCTAAGGGCATGGACTCCCCCCACCCCGACTTTGCCGAAGCCCCGCCGTGGGCACTGAGCCTGATAGAGTTCAACATAATGAGCCTGTCAATGAAAAAGAGCCTATACCCCATGCCTAGCCTAAAGGCAGAAGCCCACAGGGTCATTGCAGCCATCACTCCTCCGGGTAGTAGAACATACTACACGGATGGATCGGTCGATCCCTTGAGCCACACTGCAGGCGCCGGCTTTGCAGCTAGGGATGCCACGCGATCCATGAGGGTAACAGACAACGCCTCCTCGCTACAGGCAGAGGCAGTTGCAATCATGGGAGCCCTAGGCCACGCGTCCCTAAGGGAAGGACATGTGGTCATACACACAGACTCCAGGGCAGCCATTGACTGTCTTCAGCACAGCTCACCCACAGACAACATCTACCTACTGACCACGATTCTCACAATGGCACAGAGAATTCTTGCTCAGGGTAGAAGAATTATCATCAATTGGGTCCCAAGCCACATCGGCATCAGAGGGAACGAGCTTGCTGACAGACTAGCCGCCGCTGGCAGGGGTATGCCCCCAAATCCCATGACGATAAAACCGAGCCGAAAATTACTTATGGAGAAGTGTGCCTTGGTCGGTCGTACCTTCCTACGGCAGCTCCACAGAGAGGAAACGAGAACCTCCCCCTCGGCCAGCTGGTACTCAGACGCCACAGGCTCTGAACCACTGGCACTCTCTGAAGTAAGCAACAGAGGTACCGAAGTCATTCTTCACAGAATGCGCCTAGGTTACCACTGTGCATGGCAGATTATCCCAACAATCGAACGCGATGAATGGTGCTGCAAGCACTGCGGCGAGCCGAACGCCACACTAGTCCACTACCTAGAAAATTGTAACCATACACAATTCCTGAGACATGGACCGCCCACAAAAGCCGCCGTGCTGGTAAAGAGGCTATGCGAAATGCTTACACCATGGCGGCAGAAGCGCTTGCTGGCAATCCCGCCGCCACGGTAAGCACCGAGTGTCAGACAACTCAATGAGACAGCCGTAAAAAGCTGACACAGGCCGGGCCATATCTAGAAGGCCCGGGCGAAGCTAGAACTTCGCAAACCAAACCCCCCCCCCCCCCTCCCTCGTTCTGACACCGCTGCTTGCCCCCCACCCCCCCTGCCTGTTGCCTTCCCCCGGCTGAAATTCCTTCCCGCGGCCTCCATCGCCCACGTCAGTAACACGCGCAGCTGCAACATTTCACTGCATGACACGGTCCATTTGGATATTTCCTGGTAACTATACCTTCATTTGGGATCGCTTAAGATATCTCAAAAAACTTTTGCTCGTAATTGCGCCAGAATGTTCGCGTCAAACCGGTGTCCTACTCACCGTTGCAACAAATCATCACTGCAAAAAACGACGTCGGTTGCAATCAAGAAGACCATTAACCAGCGCCTCGACGGGAGCGGCCGCAACGGCGCTCGGCGCTCGCCCCGCAGGGAGGCCGAGGCTCCAATGATAACACTACCGAGCTCTCGCCGACAGGTCATTGTGCGACCGAATAGCGACGCTTAAGAGACCCGGGATCAAGTGCGAGTAATAAAAATTCCTCTGGGCTGAACGTCATCTGATCTCTTGGCGGGATACACATCTGAAAGTTTTCTTCCAAGACGCGGCGGACGTGGCTGAGATAGAGAAAAAAGCGGCAGAGAGGGGGCAGCGGCGAAGAATGCGATCGAAAGCGAGAGGAAAAGATAGGAAACCGTGGCGAAGGGACTGCAAGAGAAGGGGGAAGAAAGAGCCAAGGAAGGGAGGAATGGGCCTCGCCAACAGAACCATAACAAACACTAAATTTTAAGAGCGATTTTTACTGCGTCTCAGGACCCGAGTCCTGTCAAGCAGAGGATCAGACCGTCATGTACACTCGACATCCACATATATCATGCGCATTCCATGCAAGCATATTTTACAGACACGCACACAAATGTACACACGCAACGCACGTACAGCCGCGCACGTACACAGGCGAGGAACCATGACACCTCCAAATTCATCTCGTCCGCAGCCGTCCTGACCTTCAGCGTTTGTTGTCTGCTGAGGCCGCCGACTTCGCCTCGATGTCTAAACCAGGCCCGCCAGGAGGCGGCGAGGCACTCGCCCGAATCAGTGGCACTCTGATCCCGCTGGCATTTGCGAGCAGTCACTCAAATCGCTCCTTTCTCCTGCTTTCTTTGTCGCCTTGTTTGTCCCGCGCGGCTCTTTCGCTCCGCCATGACGTCATAGCCGAAAGCAGCTCTCAGCGAATTCCTCGCCGTGATCTGCAGGCGTCCTACACCAATTAATTAAATCGTTAACGTGATCCCTGCAGTGACCAGCCAGGCGGAACAGCAAATGGTTTGCCGAAGAGTTAATCAACGAGGCAATGCGAAACAAAGGTTTGGACCATCAATTAATTAGCGCTAATGAAAGGTATATTGTTCAGCTACTGTCCGTCGGAAAATAATGGAGGTTTCATACAAAGAAGTAAATTACGATCCCCAATTTCCTCCGGGAATTAGAAGCGTTATACTTTTAACTTTTTAAAAGTTTTATTGCATCAGTAAAGTTTGTTGCGCAGTACTCTACTCTCCCTAATTGGAGCCTAAGAACACGCTGACGTATGAATTATGCTTCAGATCCTTTCACTTATTTCAAAATGTAAAAATGCGGCTTATCATCGCATCCAACAGACAGAGCGTAAACACACGACCCACGTTATTACCAGCCAGCAAACAAACTCTGAAACCATTATTATATCAACTGTATACATGCCGTGCGTGCTCGACAGCTTTGCCAACGTGAGCCAAGCAACCCCGCACTCCAACCACCACTAAATGTACCAGTCAGGGCTGCCAACCGCACTCATAAGCTGGGAAAATTTATGAGCCTTGAAGTGCACGGTCGCCGTCGCCGCCAGACTGGTGCTCGCCCGCCATACACGCCCCCGCAATCCCCGCAGGTCACGCCGGGTCAGCGAGAGCCTCGCGCACCGGCGAACGGCCTCGCGCCTCTCAGGTAGTCGGTGACGACGGCCTGCGAGGCGGCCCGACACAGGCCGTTCGCACGCCGTTCGGCCGACGCGATGCTTGAATTTAAGAGCGCATAACTCCGCGCTGTAAGTGTTCCGCATAATTGATTCTAATTCACTTTACGATCTTTTGAGGTCCGCCGCGGAATGGGCGGTCCCGGCCTCGTAAAAAGCGGCGTGTGTTGTGCGAGTGGGAGGGGTTCGGAAATGAGGAGGGGGAGCAGGCAGAAGGGCTGCAGACGATAGTGGGGATAAAAACAAAGCTGAGGCTGGTACGAGGGAGAAAATGAGAAAGGCCGTTAGCAATTAATTCCAATCTGAGTTACTGGCGATTTAGGAAAATGGATAGCACTATGTTATGCAACTCTGTCTCAATGGCCCAAGTTGGTGCATTTAGCTGAATTTCTCTTAATGAATAAGCAAAAGACAATTCAAACCCTGTACGTTTAGGACATCCTAGAATTTAAATAATAGACTGCTAAATTGTATTCGGAGCGCTGAGTGGTATTGGAAATGTCAATAAACCCGAAATGAATCTTGCTTCTCGACAACTTTCATAAAATCTCGAGTATTCTTGTTCCCGGGGAATAAGTCCTGTTTAATGCCACTTTTCTTCCGATACAGTTCGGGCCAGACATGCAATAAAGGGCGCTGTTACAAGCTCGCTTGCCCTGCTACGCTGGCCGTGGCGAACTCCGGCAGGATTTCTGTCGCTCGTCAAGGTGATTAGCGCGAGCGATCTGCGCGTGATGGCGCCGGCACAAGGCGCGGGCGCGGCACGAGATGCAGGGGGGGGGGGGGGGGGGCGCTCCTTTCTTCGGGTGCAAAGTAGTTGCTAAACTTGAGGATCGTTAAGCTGCAGCCGATGAAATATTGGGAACTGCCTGCGCCATCAAACACCTTCGAAACACGAGTGGAAACCCATGTGTGCTGAAAACTACAATGCGTATCCAATTTCTTCTAAATCATAATTTAGCGTGATTTATGGCATGATTATCTGCACATGCCGCACGCGGGCCCAGCCATGCTTAATGGTCTATAAAATGCCCTGTATCTAATCGCTATCTTTACCATCACTTAGGGATTTCTCTGCTGGTCAGCCTCGAGTCCCGAATGGCGCCC
The DNA here is from genome assembly GCF_019202785.1 of Penaeus chinensis. NCBI lineage: Eukaryota > Metazoa > Arthropoda > Malacostraca > Decapoda > Penaeidae > Penaeus > Penaeus chinensis. The sequence continues at coordinate 25,219,968 of NC_061830.1, read as the reverse complement.
GCTGCGCGATGCCTCCCTCTGCCTCCCTGCGCCAAGTCAAAGAAAGTTCCATTTCCTTCCTAACGCCTCCGCTAATCCGTCCCGACACTTGCGCCGAGCCGCTGTAATTGGCTTTCTCCTCAGCTGCTCCCGCGGCCTTATCGAAGTCGCGGCTGACAGCGCCAACTCCTTTGTTGCGCTCATTTCAGACTTTATTTTAATGCCTCATAGGATAATGCCATGAATTATTCCATAACTTTCGATTCCGGTGAAACAAATACCTCGCCATATGCGAATATCAACGTCGAGTCTGTCGGAATCTCCCGTGCGAGCGAGGCAACACCAGCAGTCGAGATAACATCAAGCAGAACACATGGCTGTGGGGGAGGGTGCGGCTAAACGAGCTTGAGCAAAGCGAAAGAATAACCCCGTATTTTCTATTTCCTGTGAATGTTTCCGGATCTTGATGCGGCGAAACTCCACTGAAGTTGGAGAGGAAACGGAAAAACAACCAAGAACGCAAAGAAACAAAAATACCCCATATGAGTCCACTCACACAGGATTCCCATGCGGCTGGAATTCATCTAAGGGAACAAACGTTCATTTTCTCACGAGCAGCGCCTCATAAACCCCCTAAACGTTTGCTTGGCGTTGTTCCCGCCAACGTTTATGGCTGTCCGTGTAATGCATTCGACGCCTTAAACTGCCCGGCTGCACGCGGAGGGCCTTGTAAGAAACGTTGCCTGGGATTACGGGCGGTGCTTCGTGGAGTCCTGGATCTGCCTTACACACGCGAGGCGCAATTAAACGTGCGGGAAAACTGTGATAACACGCATCACTGACATGACATCTTCGCGATAAACACGCACGCAGAAGTGTCGGCCAAAGGTTGCTTAATGCTACGGCGATGATAAGCTCCCCGCTCACCCCAAGGTGCTGACCTCAGAGGCGCTTACCTGAGGCTGCTGACCCCACGCTACCCCGCCACACCTGTTGACCCTAAGATGCAAACACTACTACCACGCCACATACTGCGGTGCTGAGTATGTGCTAAGCTCCTCGTTATCTGATCCGGAGATCAAGCGCCTCGCACCTGAACCCGCGCTACTTATCTGTGCTGCTTGAGCCTCTCGTGCGAGCCCGAGTCCCCAGGGCGGCGGCCTCACCTGCAAAAGAGATAATATATTGTCAAAAGGACGATAAATAATTAAGAAAATCAATTTTTTTAAACGTTTATCATGATGTTAATAATACCAGCCTAGTAGTAAAAAATACGACTGCTGCTGCTATTATTGCTGCAGCATCTGCTGTTGCTGCTGCTTCTATTACTACTACTACTTCTACTACAATTTCTTCTACTAGTAATATCATTATAATAATTATTATCATCACTATTTTTATCATCACTGCTGTTGTCACTGTTGCTGCTGTAGTTACTAATAATGGCAGTGCTGCTGCAATTTCCGAGAGCACAATTATAATAACTATCACCACCATTATTATCATTATTTTTGCCAGTTTATCTTTACCAGCAATATTAGTAGTGTTAATATTATTGGTATCATTATGACTATATATTATTATTATTACTCTAATTATCATTATCACTGTTAACATTATCATTCTTGTTGTTTTTGTTGTTTTTTGCTGTTGCTATCATCATTACGATTTATATTATTATTATTGATATTACTATTGTTGTTGATAGCAGTGATGGCAGCATCAGTAACTGCATTCCCCACACTATCAGAATTTGTTCTTGTCACAACAAAAGCCAAAAAGGGTTCTTCTCTCTCTCTCTCTCTCTCTCTCTCTCTCTCTCTCTCTCTCTCTCTCTCTCTCTCTCTCTCTCTCTCTCTCTCTCTCTCT
>NC_061830.1:25198120-25205620 GCF_019202785.1 Penaeus chinensis | reverse complement strand
AGGAGGAAGTGAGTATAGTGAGAAATCTGATCCTTATCCGGGGTGAAGAGGGAGGGGGTGACGCACCTCGGCGTCGTATCCTTTTACGGGCGCTACGAAAGCAAGCAAACTTTTCTTGGGTCGCGGAGGAGAGTCAGTCAAGCGTGTCATAGCGGGAGTTGCCACGCTAGAGAAATCAAAATAAAGACAAGGGGGAAAGGGACATCAGAATCATCTGCTGCGGCCACGTAGAGGAGAGGAGAGAGCGCCTCGCCTTGCAGCGCGCCCGCCAGCCGATCGGCGCTGTGGGTGTGTGTGTGTGGGGGGGGGGGGGGGGTGTACCGCTTTGGCGACGAAAACACTTTCATTTATTCAGTGACACACGGAGGAGCGTGACTGCGCGTCCTCTATGAAAATGATGCACCTGTGCCACACAGTGAGAGGGAAAGCGACATCTGTGTCATACTGGCACACGGGACGTTAATACCCGTCATTCTAGTTAAAGAAGCTAACATCTGTCTCACATGGTTAAAGATAAATCAACATCTGGTTAATGCAAAGTTACTTCATGTGTCAACTTGTTAAAGAGAAGCTATTACATGTGTCGCCCTGGTTCAAGTTAACATGGATAGGAGTGATTTACTAGCACACAAGATTAACACCTGTGTCATCCTGGCAAAAAGAAGTTAATGTCTGTGCCTTACGAGTAAAGGAGAAATCAACGACCGTGCCATACTGGTAGACGGGAAGTTAACAGCTGTGTCACACCCCGGTTTCAAATCTTTGACAGCCTGGTTAAAAAGAGCTTGACACCCGGTTTGAGATGGCAATCCCTGGTTTAAAAATGAACACCTCTGCCATCCCTGCCTAGGAAAAGTAACAGAGAGGTCAGTCCCTGTGCTGTCCTACTTAAAAAGAGGTTTGCACACGTGTCATCCTGGCTAAGAGAAGGCAGCACCTGCGTAAAACAGACAAATGGAGATGTGTGCTAAATAAACAGATAGTTGCCAGTACGGATAGACAGGCAGTTCACACGTGGCATACTGATAGAGGGAATGCTAACACCCGTGCTACACTGCAGAATTCGAAGACAACACCTGTGCCGGGACATTGCAATTCTGACAGGCCAAGATGTCAGAAAATCCACTCCGTTACTGCCTCTGTTACAAAAGTGTGTAAATGGTGCGCGTCACAGCAACATCCACCTGTTGTGTAGTAGCAGAAGAGTTTCCACCAGTGCCACAATGAAGGCACTGCACCTAAGAGACAGGGCAGTGCCTCGACATCTTCCCTGCGTCTGCCGTGTGCCACTTGCAAGGAACTGACTCCTCTTGTCGCAGAGATCCTTTATTTCGCTAGACTACTGATTATTGCATCTATCATTTATTCTGATTAATCTTACGTCTAATCACGGCTGGGTGTGTCATACAATCTCACTCTGATTTTTATTTTAAGCAATGGAAGTCTGATGCTAAAGAAGCTCATTGCATTAACACTGGGCGCCTTAGAACAACATTCCTCTTCCATAATAAGCTATTCTTGTCCAGTTATAACATCCACGATGGTAGTGATAATCATTCTCTTGACCAGAAATAAATCCTTTCCCTCGATCAGGTTTCACGTTGAGAAATTCTGTCCCTGCATCGATCTCCGGCCAGGAAAAATAACTTAAGGATCAGCAGATGAAAGACAAAGCTGCTGCTGAATAAAACGATTCGATGACGACACGGCGAGTTCCAACTCTCCCTCGCCATCTTCCCGTCCCCCTCTCTCTTCCACTTCTTGCTCTTGATTTTCTTTTTCTCCCCACCTCTCTCTCTCTCTCCCTCTCTCTCTCTCTCTCTCTCTCTCTCTCTCTCTCTCTCTCTCTCTCTCTCTCTCTCTCTCTCTCTCTCTCTCTCTCTCTCTCTCTCTCTCACTTTCCCCTCCGTTCCTCCCAGCGACCCCAAATCAATTACCTTATATTGCCTACTTAACATCGCCCTCCCACATCATTAATAAATTACCCAGCCTGACAGTAATCTGCTCATAATACCCGGCATTCGCTATCATTAAGGCACGCCGGAGGGGAGACCTTCTAAATCATCCTCCAAAGCTGCATCTTCGGCCTGCAAAAAGCTAAGAAACGGGAAGAAAATATCCGCTGGTTCTTTTAACTGCAGTAAAACGACGAGAGCTTTTAACATTTTTGCCGCGAGTCGACGGCTGGCGATGCCTGCGCCCTGATTAGATGTGAGATGTGAAAGGAAAGTTCCACGAAAACGGAGAAAAGAAATTAATAATTCATAATACACATATGGCCATACGAATAGAAAAAATGATTTCAATTCCGCGTAAGTTTGAAAAATAATTCCAACGTACGATAATGAGAACAGTAAGAAGAGAAATACAAATAAATCTACGGATCTTTAAAAGATGAGAGGAGTCTCGAAATCAATCTAGATGTCATCCTGAAGCTTGATTGATTTCGAAAGTTTTTTCGTTCCATATCATCACGAAATTGTATTTCCTCCTTTTTACAGTGAACACGAACAAGCAAATAAGCTGACGAACGGCTGTCCTGAGCGACTGACGGCTGCCAAAACAGTCAATAGTCACAAACAGATGCACAAAAACAAATAACAAAATGAATCAACAAGCGAAACCCATCAAGACAGAAACGTTAATAAGTGCAACGACAATCCGAACGTCACTTCCCGCGAGACACCATGAATATTCCGCCCCTCTCTCCCTCACCCTTTCCCCTCTCTCCCTCACCCTTTCCCCTCTCTCCCTCACCCTTTCCCCTCTCTCCCTCACCCTTTCCCCTCTCTCCCTCACCCTTTCCCCTCTCTCCCTCACCCTTTCCCCTCTCTCCCTCACCCTTTCCCCTCTCTCCCTCACCCTTTCCCCTCTTCCCTCGCCCACTCTTCCAGTCTCACCCCCATTCTTCGTCTCTCCTTTCTCCCCTTCGCCTCCCCTCGCTCTCTCCCCCTCTCTCCTTTTCCATCTCCCTCCCCTCTGCGTCTACCTCTCTCCTTCTTTTCCCTCTCTGCCTGTCTCCCTTCTCCCTTTTCTCCCCTTCTCCCTTTTCCTTACCTTCTGCTTTTCTCTTCTCTTTCACTCTCCCTCCCTATCTCTCTAATTCACTCTCCCTCTCTCTCCCCTCTCACCCTCTCTCCCTTCTCCCTCTCTCCCTTCTCCCTCTCCCCCTCCCCCTCCCTCCCCCTCTCCCTCCCTCCGCGTAACCCCCTTTACCTAACCCCGAAGAGGCAGCCGCGCTCGCTCTTCCCTCAAGAGTCTTTGTTCGGCGTCAGACATCGTTATTTTAATGTTTCCTGGAAATGTTCTGTACGAAGACCTGTTCCTTAAAAACGAGAGAGAGAGCGAGAGGGAGAGGTGGGCGGAGGTAAATGGGGAAAGAGCGGAAAGATGGAGAAGAAGGAGAGAGAAACGAGACAAGAGAGAAAGATGAGCTTTTAACACGTGTCTCGCTCAGACTCTGTGTCACTTCCATCTCACTTCTTGAGATACTTAGTCCTTTCCTCGTTTTCCTCTTCTTTATTCCCTTCCTTCCCTACTTCCCCTTTCTCTTACCGCCTCTCATTTCTTACGATTTCCACCCTCCTTTCCTTCCTCCTCCCAAACCTCTCCTTCCCTTTCTTCTTCTTCTTCTTCTTCTTCTTCTTCTTCTTCTTCTTCTTCTTCTTCTTCTTCTTCTTCTTCTTCTTCTTCTTCTTCTTCTTCTTCTGTCTCCTCCTCCTTCTTCCTTTTTCTTCCCCTTCCTGTCCCTCCTCTTCCTCCCTTTCTCTTCCCTCCTCTTTCTCCCTCCCTCTCTTTCTCTTCCCGTCCTCTTCCTCCCTCCATCTCTTTCTCCTCCTTCCCTTTCCTCTCCCTCCCCTCCTCCTCCCCTCCTCCCCCTCCTCCCATTCCTTTCCCCTCCTTCTCCTTCTTCAGCGAGTCACGGTAATTTCAAGCCACATTTCCCCTTTTTGTGACGCCGCCGCTGCCAGGTCCTCCCTGTGTCCGCGCGGGATCCGAGTGTTTCCAGATTAATCTGTGACTCGAATATTAATCAGAGCCAGGCCGCCCCCCCCCCCCCTCTCTCTCGTTCTTTCTTTCTTTCTTTCTCTTTCTCTTTCTCTTTCTCTTTCTCTTTCTCTTTCTCTCTCTCTCTCTCTCTCTCTCTCTCTCTCTCTCTCTCTTTCTCTCTCTCCTTCCTTTCATTTATTCATCCCTCACACTCCTACTATCTGTGTCTTTCTCACCCCTCTCCCTACTTTTTCTCTCTATCCTTCTTCTACTCCTTCCCTATTCCTACTCCTACCCCTTCTCTCTCTTATCTCTCCCTTTCCCTTCCCCTCTCCCTCTCCCTCTCCCTCTCTCTCTCTTCCTCTCCCTCCCCCACACCCACTCCCACTCCTACCCTTACTCCCACTCCCTCCTCTCTCCAACTCCCCCTCTCCACCTCTCCCCCTCCTACCTGTTTCCCTCTCGTCGCTCTCCTCGGCGCCCTCACCCTCTCCTTGTGCAGATGAGCGTAGTATTAATCTCGGCCGGAGCCCTCACTCGCTCCTCATAGCGGGAGGGAGGGGGGGGGGGGGGGAGAGCAGGTAAGGGCAAGCATATGTTGACGAATATTTTGGCAAAATTTGGAAAAGAGATACGATTGCATATGCGTCCACAGGGAGTCTCAGACCAATTGCTCGACAATACTTTTATTAAACGGTTTGTCAACTTAAGCCTTCAGTTATAACATGAGCTTCGATATATATTCACGTTTACGAACTCTATCTCATGTTTGCAGTGCATTAACGTGAACATATCGATGCTTATATGATTGATGTAAGCTTAAATTAACAAAACATTTAATAAACAAAATTGTCTGAGACCTGCTTGGATGCGCACACCCATAATACCATGTTTCGCTAATACCACTAGTTACGCGTATCATTACAATTATAACAATAATAACAATAACAATAATAAAAATAATAACAACAATGATAATGATGATGATGATGATGATGATGATGATGATGATGATGATGATGATGATGATGATGATGATGATGATGATGATGATGATGATGATGATGATGATAATAATAACAAACTAATAATAATAATAGCAGAGCGAGAGAGGCAAAGCGAGAGGGAGAGGGAGAGGGAGAGGGAGAGGGAGAGGGAGTGGGATGGGGAAGGAAGGGGGATGGGAAGGGAAGGAAGGAAGGAAGGAAGGAAGGAAGGAAGGAAGGAAAGAAGGAAGGAAGGAGGGAGGGAGGGAGGGAGGATTAGCATAATATGAATGATAATACCTGAAATAGTAATGAAAATAACAGCAACGCCAGAACTATAAACAAGAATATAAGTGCAGTAACAACAGCAATAGTAATAAAAAACTATTGATAATGATAATAATAATAATGATAATTATGATGATGGTGACAACAACAACAATACGGTTAACAATAATGGAACACAAAATCGTGTCAGTGATGAAAACAGCAATGGCAAGGATAACAGAATACGATGACGATCATCATAACCATATTGTTACCAGCAGTAGTGACAGCAGGAGTAATAGTCATCGAGTAAAAGCAGTAGTAGTAGCAACAGCAGTGGCGGGCGAAGAGGAGCAGGAGGTGAAGACTCGGAGAAGGAGCAGGAGGAGGAGGAGGCAGGGAAGGGCAGGGCGCGCGGGCGGCGACAGGCCGTGGTCGCCGTGGCTGGAAAGCGACGCGGCGGCAGCTGGAAAAGTGAATTAGGGGTGGGGGGGGGGGGGGGGCACGGGAGGTGGGGCTCAAGACGGCAGATTAGATTTTCCTTCCTTATTAGCAGTTGCAGAAGTAATCCGCTGGTCTGGGGTGCTCTTCACTACTCGCCTGATTGTTGTTATTATTTTCATTAACATCATTATTACTATTACAATTATTTTTAATTAATATTATCATATTAATAATTATCGTTATCGACGTCACCATTTTCATCATCACCATCAACATTATATGTTATTGCTATTATCCGAATCATCATTTTCACTATACTTGCCTTTTTATTATTATCTTTTACCAATCATCATCATCATTATCATATCACCAACTTGGAGTCGGGCCCTTCTGCTTAACCCGGCCTCCTGGATTTCTTGCAAGGTATTTTTGCAAGAAATCCTCTTTTGGATCCCACTGAAATTGACGTTGTTTTGCAATCTCTATTTCAAAGTGTTTATGCTCGGTTAACGTCTCAAATTTATTCCATGATGCCCTGCAACTTGATGCTCCCGCCACATCAGTCAAGTGGCTTGTCTCACCACTGCTGTCTTCAACAAAAGGTCTGGTCGGTTCGCGTCTATGGCTCTGTCAGGATGTGGCGTCCGTGCCTGCTTCGTATTTGGTTCCTGCGATCCTGGCAACTTTTTCACAGGAGAATCCGGGCGACTCTGTTGTGTGTTCCTCCGTTCATGAGGGGATAGAACAAAGCGTCTTGTAATGAGACGAACAATAGTTTCAGTTGGCTCATCACGGAGCTAACGTATTCAGGTCAGACGCATTATTAATTATGTTGACTTGGTAATTTCGCGTAAAGGGGCATTGATCCCGTGCAGCAAGGACGAAACCCGTCTCGCCTTCAAGCCAGAACTTGGCAGTCGTTGATGGGTCTGTGATTGTCTCCATCAGTTTGTCTGGCGCGAGTTGGCACTGGCCGTGAAGTGCCCTGCCTCGCCCTTATCGTTGCTATTCTCATTATCGCTTTCGAAATTATAATTATCATTATCGTTGTTGTGGGTGATGGTGTTGTTGTTGTTGTTGTTGTGGTTGTTGTTGTTGTTGTTGTTGTGGTTGTTGTTGCTGCTGCTATATTATCATTATTAATATCATTTTTGTTATAATTGTTATTATTATTTTCATTATTATTATTATTATTATTATTATTATTATTATTATTATCATTATCATCATTATCATTATTATCATTATTATTATCATTATTATCCTTATCATTATCATTATTATCATTATCATTATTATCAATATTATTATTATCATTATCATCAATATTATTATTATTATTATTATTATTATCAATATTATTATTATCATTATTATCAATACTATTATTATCATTATTATCATTATCATTATTATAATAATTATTATCATTACTCTTATTATCATTACTATTAGTATCATCATTATTATTAACATTATCATTATCATTATTGATACTGTTTACTATTATTACTATCATCATCATCATCATCATCATCATCATCAGCAGCAGCAGCAGCAACAGATGCATCATTAGCAACCATTATCGAATATTATTATCTAAAAGGAAGATTTTTTTTTTTTTTTGAAGAATTTAACCACGAACTAAAATTCTTATCAAAATCAAAAAGCTTCAAGTTCCTTTTTCCGGCATCGTATCGCCCGCTAATAAATACAGTGATTAATTTTAGTAACATTCATTAACATCAATCTCCTAATTGTCATCATTGATTATAATTACCATCATTTATTACAATCATTACTAAAGTATTAG
>NC_061830.1:25186348-25195520 GCF_019202785.1 Penaeus chinensis | reverse complement strand
AGGCTTTTACTGTGAGAAAAAAAGTACAATTGGGAAAAAAAATGATATCTTTCCCAAATCGGGCATTCCCCCCCCCCCCCTCTCTAACAAAATCAAACAAAAGCCAAATTTTGGGGGAAAAGAGAGAGAAAGAATAGGGGGTTTATAAACCCCAACTGCGGAGCTTTACTCGCATTTAATTAGTCTCGAAAAGCCGCAAGCGAGGTCAAAGGTTCACGCCAGAAACCCCGCCTTACTGTGTCCGGGGGGGGGACGAGCGAACGCCGAAAAACACCCGCCGGATGATGGATGCAGTCGGGGGGGGGGGGGGGGGGGGTATTAGCCGGTGATATCAAGGAGGCGCAAGAGAAAGGTATAAGGGCAGGGGAGGGGGGAGGGAGGGGGGAGGAGGAGGAGGAGGAGGAGGAGGAGGAGGAGGAGGGGAGGAGGAGGAGAAGGGGGGAAAAGGGGAGAAGGAGAAGGAGGAGGAGGAGGAGGAGGAGGAGGCCCGAGGAGGAGGGGGAGGAGGAGAAAGAGGAGATGGAGGGGGAGATAGAGGGGAGGGGTGATAGTGACTGTCATTTGCTGATAGTAATATCGTTGTTGTTACTGTTATCCTTGCCGTCGCAACTCTTGAAATCATTTCAGTAAGTTTATAGAAATCTGCAAACTGCTGAATCACGGGCCTCATAAAAAATAGCACACGGGGGCCCAGAGACCTTAAAAGCAGGCCTTAAAAGTGCCGACGGAGGCACTGGGCCCCGGCGGGGGTTATTTAGACCTTGGGGCAGGGAGGGAGAGGGGCACAGACACGCGCCGACGGCGGCCGCGTGGCGCAGAAGACACGTCAGCGCCCCGTGGACCCGCGGCACGTGGTCTCACTCGGCCCTCAGCGACGGCGCTCTGCATACTCGCCGCCGTGGCAGACGCACGCACTCTGCTCCCCGTTTCAAAACCGCCAATTGCTCATTTGACACTTTGCTCTCCTTGACGGGGCCGCACATCGCCTCCTTTGTTCTGCATTCTTTTGTCAGTCTTTTACTTTTCGGCACTTCCTTCCCCTTTTTTCTTGCTTATATTCCAACAGTCTGATGTTTTCTTCTCTCTCTACTCTCTCTCCTCTCTCTCTCACTCTCTCTTCTCTCTCTCTCTCTCTCTTCTCTTCCTCTTTTCTCTCTCTCTCTTTCTTGTTCTTCTTTCTTTCTTTTCCTTTCCTTTCCTCTCCTCTTCCTCCCTCCCTTCCTTCTCTTCCTCTTCTCTCCCTCTCCCCTTTCCCCTTCCCTCTCCTCCTTCCTCCTTCTTCCTCTTCCTTTCATTTCTTCTCTCCCTCTTCATTCCTCTCCCTCTCCCTTTTTTCCCTTTCCTCTCCTTCCCTCTGCCCTCCCTCTGCTCCTTCTCCCTCTTCATCTCCCTCTTCCCCTTCCTCTCCTCTTCCTCTCCCCCCTTTCCCCCTTCCCCTCCCCTTTCTCCATCTTTTCCCCTTTTTCTTCTCTTCCTCTCTCTCTTCCTCTTCCTCTTCCCCCCTTCATCTCTTCTTCCTCCCATTTCCTCTTTTCTTTCTTCTTCTCTTCCCATTCTTACTCATCCCCCCCTCTCCTTCCTCTCCTTTCCCCCCCCCCCTCCCTCTTTTCCCCTCCCTCTTCTCTCCTTCCCCCCCCCCTCCCCCCTTCCACTCCCCCTTCCTCTTCCCTTTTTTCTTCCTCTCCTTCTCCCTCTCCCTCTCCCCACTCACTTTCCTTTCTCCCCCCAATACCTCCGTGTCTTGCTCCGACCTCCTCGCACTCACTTTCTCCCCCCTCTTATTCGGGCACTCCACAATAACCCCAAATTGTTTTTACTGATTATCTTCGCTGTCCACAAGGGCCCCCCTTGCGCGGGGAGAAGCGCGTGAAGCAGACACAAACTCTGCGGTTTAGTTCTTGCTGCTTCCTCGCCCAAGATGACATTTTAGGAACAAATTAAAAAAAAAAGAGAAGAATAGAGAGCACCACAAGCGACGGAATGTGATTTATCTGCCCATGTTCAGGTACCGTTACACGCCGCCGCTGCGCCCACGCCACAATGTTCAGACTAATACTTGCAAAAGCAATAAGTCACATTGTCCGCCCGGGATGAGATCTGCAGATCCCGCAGCCGGAGGGACTTCGAGGCGCAGCGAGTGACCGCCCCTCGCTCTCACCCCGAGTGCCACGACGCGACGAGCCCGGGCCGCTGCCTCTTCCTTTGCAGCTAAATACTTGTCTATCACCCTGACTGTCAGTGTACTTTTCATTCCCTCTGCCCTCATTACTGTCCACTATATCGTTCCTATGATCCTTATTCTTGTTATTACAATTTTTCTACTTGTCTTTTTTTCCGTGACACTGTTTTTTCTATATCTTATGCCCTGTTCGTGACAATAACCGCGGGTGCAAGTGTTCGAAAATGCGTTGTTAGTTTACACTTTCATCTCCAACATAGATATGTTCACGTTAATCCACTACGGGCATGAGTCAGAGAGCAATAACGTGAACATATTAATGCTTATGTCATAGATGGCAGTTGAACTAACAAAATGCTTAATAAACGAACTTCCGAGCAATAGATCTGAAAACCCCTTTGGACGCGCAAGACTTCAGTTGAGAAGACATACACATGATTAACAGGAAACAATTTCTGAAATTTGAGGTGCATCCCCTGCTTCACACGCGCGAGGTGTTCCTTCGGCGTCGCCTCTCTCGGCTCCTCTTGCTCCTCGTCCCCGACATCAAAAGGCCAAGACGCCTCTCGCTCCCTCCGCCTCGCGACCGGTCCTGCTGGAGGGCCCTCGGGCGCTCGCGAATTGAAAGCCAGCGGGGCAGAAGCTTGGGAATTCTAGTGTAACTTGCAATCATATACGTTTATGCAACTGCAAATCAGTGTCGACACTCGCCGAACAAGCCAGCTAGACATCTGGCACGAGGAGAGTAACGCCGGGGTGCTCAAAGAGATTCTGAACACAGGATGTGTGAAAGACTTCGGGTTAAACAAGTTCCATAGTTTAAAAATATTTGTAGGTCGTGTGGCCTGCACTCACGCGGGTATAAAAAGACAATAGTGATATAACACAACTTCTTACTTTACAGCCGACGCCACAGACATGGAAATATTTACTAATACATAAATCGCCGCACACAACAACTATTATGCTGGCTGCACATAATGTACTTTATTATCGAAGCTGCAGCTTGCGTGTTGCACCTGCTAGACTCACAGCGAAGGCAATGCAAATGCATGCTTTCATATCTTATTTTTTATAGCCTTCTGTCTTGACCATGAACTTTACATTGCTCTGTTATCAAAAGAATTAACTTCAAAGTTAAATTTCTTTTTCACCCTGTCCGTTCTTTTTTCTTCTTTTCATCAGTCTCATTAAACACGGAAAAAAAACAAAGGCTTGGAATATTCCAAGCAAACAAAGAAAAATATGACTGCCGACTCTTGTCCAAGTGCGCTCACTTCAGGACGCACTGTAACGAGCATCACACAACTGCCTGAATCGCAAATCCGCCAACAAACAACTCCCATTAAAGACGAAGGCGAAGAACAGACGAAAAGGGACGCTCGGGCCGAAGACACGAGCGCCCGAGCACGCGCGCCGCCGATAAACCACGTATAAATATTGGTCGGGACTAAATTATAGCTCAATCACTGATGCAATTGAGTCATTACTCGCGGGTGTGCGAGTGCGGAGGAATGGAAGGAACGAGAAGAGGAGAGGCGAAATGGAGATAGGAGAGAGGGGAAGGCAGAGAAGAGGAGAAGGGGGAGGAGGAGATAAGTTAGAAGAAGTGTATGAGATGTGAGTTAAGAGAACAAGAAGAGAAGAGTGAGAATGAGGATGTACTAGCGAGGAAAGACTAGGGAAGTAAAATAAAAGAATGGAGAAGAGGAAATAAGAAAAAAAATAAAATGGCAAAAAATGTAAAACGACATGAAAAAGAACAGGAAAACAGAAATCAGAAAGAGGACAAACAGGAAGAGGAAGAGAAGCTAATTCAATTCACCGCTTGACAACTGGCGAAGAGGAATCGCTCGATGGCGTCTGTCTTCTCGCTATCTCTCTCAAATCTCATCTCGTCTCGAATCTCTCTCTCCTCTCTACCTCTCTCTCGCTTTTCTCTGCTCTCTCTCTCTTTTCTCTTCTCTCTCTCTTTTCTTCTCTCTCTTCTCTCTCTTCTCTATCTCTCTCTCTCTCTCTTCCTCTTTTCTCTCTCCTCTCTTCTCTCTCTCTTCTCTCTCTCTTTTTCCCTCTCTCTCTATTTCTCTCTCTCTTCTCTTTTCTCTCTCTCTCTTTTCTATTCTCTCTCTCTCTTCTCTCTCTCTTCTCTTTTCTCTCTTCTCTCTCTCTTTTCTCTCTCTCTTTTTCCTTCTCTCATAATCTCTTTTCTATATCTCTTTTTTCTATCTCTCTTTTTTCTATCTCTCTTTATTTTCTCTCTCTCTCCTTTTCTTCTCTCTTTTCTCTCTCTCTCTCTTTTTTTTCTCGCTCTCTCTTTTCTCTCTCTCTCTCTCTCTCTCTCTCTCTCTCTCTCTCTCTCTCTCTCTCTCTCTCTCTCTCTCTCTCTCTCTCTCTCTCTCTCTCTCTCTCTCTCTCTCTCTCTCTTTCCCTCTCTCTCTCTCTCTCTCTCTCTCTCTCTCTCTCTCTCTCTCTCTCTCTCTCTCTCTTTCTCTCTCCCTCTCTCTCTCTCTCTCTCTCTCTCTCTCTCTCTCTCTCTCTCTCTCTCTCTCTCTCTCTTTCTCTCTCTCTCTTTCTCTCTCTCTCTTTCTCTCTCTCTCTTTCTCTCTCTCTCTTTTTCTCTCTCTCTTTCTCTCTCTCTCTTTTTCTCTCTCTTTTTTTCTCACTTTTTCTCTCTCTTTTCTCTCTCTTTTCTCTCTCTTTTCTCTCTCTTTTCTCTCTCTTTTCTTTCTCTTTTCTCTCTCTCTTTTCTCTCTCTCTTTTCTCTCTCTCTTTTCTCTCTCTCTTTTCTCTCTCTTTCTTTTCTCTCTCTCTTTTTCTCTCTCCCTCTTTTTCTCTCTCTCTTTTTCTCTCTCTCTTTTTCTCTCTCATTGTTCTCTCTCTCTCTCCCTTTTTGTTTTTCTCTCTCTCTCTCCCTCTTGTTGTTTCTCTCTCTCTCTACCTTTTTTTCTCTCTCTTTCCCTCTTTTTCTTTCTATCCATCTCTCGCAGACAGGAAAGAGAGAGATATTTTCAAAGGCTACCTAGATTCGAGCGCATTCTCCGACCTGATGATAATGCTCAGGCGGAGTTCGGACACCCCCTCCTCGCCCCCCCCCCCCCCTCGAACCGTTTAAATGCAGAGGAATGCAAACGGACGCCCAAAAGAAAGGGGAAAATAAACCCACAAGGCTCTCGCAAAACATAATTACAAGTGAAAAACGTTTCCTGTCCTTTGGAGTGGGGCTTTAATATTTCAAATGCTTGCAGCTGCTGGGATCTGCCCGACCACAGCCACCCGACCGAGGCAGCTGTTGCCACGAGAAGACCAGTCACATCACCGCCTGTCACTAAATAACGAGCTGTATCATCACGCACCTCACGCACCTCCCGGCGACGGGGACATTATTAGCCGCGCTCGGGCACAAATGCAGGCGAAGGACTTCATTTGGCTTCTTCTGTGCGAGGGACTCTGAGGTTAAGAGCCTGTTGCATCCCTCATATCTGTCAATTCAGGAGTTGTTTTCGTTTTCTTCACTCTCTCTGTCTTTGTATTCATTTTATCTCTGTTTTTCTATTTCTATAACCCCGTTTCTTTGTTCTCCTCCTGCAATATACATTTCTTGAGTCACTCAACCCGAAGGGCAATAACTTCTTTTCGATCGACAACAAAAGGAGGAAGTTAGTCCACCTCGCAAGGCAATGTTTGCTCCCTTATCGAAACACCGATTTTTATACCCTTCCTATCTGACACAAAGAAAGAGAGAGGCAGAAAGAGGGGAAGAGGGGAGCGAGACGGAGAGAAAAAAGAAGAAAAGAAAGACAGAGGCAAAGGCATAGAGGGAAAAGGGTAGAGAGACTAAAATAGACATATCAGATAGACGGACATAGACAGACATACAACCAGGTACATACAGAGAGAGAGAGAGAGAGAGAGAGAGAGAGAGAGAGAGAGAGAGAGAGAGAGAGAGAGAGAGAGAGAGAGAGAGAGAGAGAGAGAGAGAGAGAGAGAGAGAGAGAGAGAGAGAGAGAGAGAGAGAGAGAGAGAGAGAGAGAGAGAGAGAGAGAGAGAGAGAGAGAGAGAGAGAGAGAGAGAGAGAGAAAAGAGAGGGGAAAAAAAAGAAGAGAGAGAGAGAGAGAGAGAGAGAAGAGAGAGAGAGAGAGAGAGAGAGAGAGAGAGAGAGAGAGACAGAGAGAGAGAGAGAGAGAGAGAGAGAGAGAGAGAGAGAGAGAGAGAGAGAGAGAGAGAAAGAGAAAGAGAAAGAGAAAGAGAAAGAGAGGGAGAGAGAGAGAGAGAGACAGAGACAGAGAGAGAGAGAGAGAGAGAGAGAGAGAGAGAGAGAGAGAGAGAGAAGAGAGGAGAGAAGAGAGAGAGAGAGAGAGAGAGAGAGAGAGAGAGAGAGGAGAGAGAGAGAGAGAGAGAGTGAGAGAGAGAGAGAGAGAGCAAGAGAGAGGAAGAGAGAGAGAGGAAGATATAGAGAGGAAGATAGAGAGCGGGGGAGAGAGAGAGAGAGAGAGAGAGAGAGGAGAGAGAGAGCGAGAGAGAGAGAGAGGGAGAGGGAGAGGGAGAGGGAGAAGGAAAGGGAGAGGGGGAGAAAGAGAGAGAGAGATGAGAGAGAGAAGAGAGAGAGAGAGAGACGAGAGAGAGAGAAGAGAAGAGACGAGAGAGAGAGAGAGAGAGAGAGAAAAGAGAAAGAGAAAGAGAAAGAGAAAGAGAAGGAGAAAGAGAGAGAGAGGGAGACGAGAGAGAAGAGAGAAAGAGGAAAGAGAAAGAGAGAGGGAGAGAGAGAGAGAGAGACGTGAGAGATGAGAGAGAGAGAGAGATAGAGAGAGACGAGAGAGAGAGAGAGAGAGCAAGAGAGAGGAAGAGAGAGAGAGGAAGATAGAGAGAGGAAGATAGAGAGAGAGAGTGTAATGATGTGGTGGTCTTATCCTTTCCTGCGTTATGCCACCCAGTGTGATGTACTGTGGTGGGCTTATCCTTTCTCTCTGTCTCTGTCACTCTTTCTGTCTGGCTTGTATGGTAGTCTTGACGTGAAGTGAAGTGAAAGTGTTGTAGCTTCTAAGTTTTATTTCACGGGAGTGTGGTAGGTGGGATACAGAGGACAGGCAAGGCAGGGGCGCTCAGGGAAGAGCGGGCGACCTGCCCGGCCCGCTGTGGCGAGCGGTCTGTCTGAACTGCTCAGACATTTCTACGAACAAACTTCGTTTTGGAACATTTCATAATGGAAAAAATGAAATAATTTGAATGAACATAAAAGTCCTATACATATGGTCACATGGTGGTTTCGTGGTGAAGGAACAAGGGTACCTTATATACGGATGTATGTAAGAAGAGTTATGGTGTTTACAGGACTAAAAAGCTTCGTGATAAGGAGACACATATTGCTGAGTATTCACAAAACATAAAGACATTTGAATATCAACAATGATAGCAGTTATATACTTTGTGATTCAGAATAAGTATTTTCTAACGAACATTTTGAGTATAAACAACACATAGTTATACACAGGGAGAACAGAATAATAGCATGGGAATCGTTCACGAGCAATAAGGGTTGAATTAGTGTGTTCTAAGGTCACTTTGTCATCATGATAGGTGTAAGCCTGTTGGAGTCGGCTGAGGACAGTGGAGTTACTGTGAGATAAGTAACACATGGCTTTTCTGGTATGTGAGACGAAAGAGATCACGAGAACAGGTCACTAAATCGCTCGGCCACCCTAAAAAGAATCGTCCTCGATTCTTGGGTAGACGATGCAGGTGGATGACAGGAGTTAGGTGACAGAGGCAGCGACACAACCAGTCTCGTATCTTGAAGATGACCAGGAAGGTAGATAGCACAGGTAACTTCTAAGGTTGGCGGCTTAGGGAGCTTGTTCGTACAGGTCACGGTTCCGAAGCGCAGGTGGTCTTGACGGGAGCAGCAGTGATGATCAGTCATGGAGCTCGTCAATCGTTCCACAGGATCGCTTGAAGACACAGTTAACTTGTCAAGCGCCGTGTTAGTCGTGAGTGACACGCACACCGGTATAGAAGATTCTGGACTAAGTTGATGGTGAGGAGAATCGTGAGAACGAGGTCTTAGAGGGATCAGGATCACGTCGTTGGCGGGAGGATTCGTCATCTCGGGAGAGGAAGAACACGGGGTTCGACAGGCAAGGTACGACCACTCTTGCCAGGGTCACCAGCACAGGGTAGTAGTGTGGTGAGTGAGACGAGATACGGCGAGATGCGACGAGGACGTCAGGCGGCAGTCACCAGCGGACACGACCTGAGTTGCAGCGACGTGCAGTGGAGAACGTAAGGGCGTCGGCAGGTGATGCGTGAGCGAGAACGTCCGTGAGATGGTCTCGTCAGCGGGGCGAGCGAGACCTGGTGCGCCAGGGATCGGCGGCGAGGGCAGCGACGTGGTGATCCGAGAGTCAAGGTCAGGAGTAGGCTTCAGCTGGGGCGTCTGTTTCTGAGGAAACAAACGAGAACAACAGTACCATGTCTTGGTGACAGAAGACGTAATGCCATATCTCAGGGAGTTACAATATCAACACGAACTCGTAATGATCAGGAAATGACTGGAAGCAACGTTGTCAGGGATTCGGAATAGGGTATTAATTGCAACATTTACCTGAGAGATTATATGCAGTAATGAACAATCGAGATTGTAGGATAAAATCTCGAGAAATTATGAGCTTACAGAACCATGTAAAATATAGTAATGATTCTCCACGAAAATAATATGTAGAATTCATGTGCAAGGATGCAGGTCAACAGATATTCTCATGAAAATGTAGTTAGATCATAGAAAATATTTCCTTCAGGGAAATAAGAGTAGCTGCCATGCGAAGATGCAGGATTAATGGGGAGTTGATTAAGATTAGTAGCATGCTAGGAAACAGGAGATTTTTTCTATGAAGATAATTATTCTAAACATGCAAACAAACGCAGGAAAGATTTTCCTGTGAAATAGTTCATAATGAATGAACCGGAATTCAGCATCGTGTGGATTCGGAAATCATCACG
>NC_061830.1:25166348-25168848 GCF_019202785.1 Penaeus chinensis | reverse complement strand
CCCCTCTCTCTTCTCCTCTCCTCTCCTCTCCTCTCCTCTCCTCTCCTCTCCTCTCCTCTCCTCTCCTCTCCTCTCCTCTCCTCTCCTCTCCTCTCCTCTCCTCTCCTCTCCTCTCCTCTCCTCTTTGTCTTCCTTTTCTCCATTCTATCCCTTTTCTTTTCCATCGATTGTTTAAAAGTAAACGCAACATCACGAGACGATTTTTTTTAAGTACCATAAAATAATAATTGTATTTTTTTAAATAGAACGCAAATCCTTCAATATATTTCCAAAATTACTTCTACAAAAACGGAGTCCGAACGAGAACTCATCTTTACAGCCAGACCTTTCCGAATCATTTAGCAGTGATGGATTTATGTGCAATAGTGCAGGTGCATATTGCGTTCTGCACGCGCGTTTGTGGAGGTAAAATATGCCCTATATGGAGGAACAGAGACAATATACATTTGGGGGAAGGTAATGCTCCATCAGTCGTTGGAGAAATATCGTGGACTGGTGGGCATTGTAGGCTTTTTTCAATATTGCTGGTTTTAGTGTAATCTAGATCACATTTTGTTTCTGTTTGCGTTTTATTGGCTCTCTCCCTTCCCCTCTTGCATTCTATTTTTTCTCCTTCCTCACGTATCTCTCTATCTCTCTACCTCTATCTTCCTCTTTTTCGCCTTATTGCTTTCTCTCTGTTTGTCTATCCATCCATCTGCTTATCTGTATACCTATCTATCTATATGTATCTACCTTTCCATCTAACTAACAACCCAACTATATATTTGTTTGTCTACCTATCTATCTCTCCCTCTCCCTCTCATTCTCATTCTTCTTTTCCTTCATTCCCTTTCCTTCAACCTGCTGTCTCCTTTCTGTCACTTCTCCTTTAGCTATCTTCTTCTCTGTGTCCCTCCTTTCCCCTCCCCTCACCCTGCCCCCCCCCCCGCCCTTCTGGCACCGCCCCCACACCTGCAGCGTCTCCCCCGAGAGGCAGTCGGCCATGACGAAGCAAAATCCATTTCCCCAAATCAATCTCACTTTGTTTGCTGGCTGCCCTGCCCGTCCGCCCAATAGGCTTTGTAATTGAATCATCCATAAGGGCTTTGTGTCAACCCCTCCTCTATTTTCCTTCAATTCGCATCCATTGCCTTCTCCTGCCTTTCGTCTGTAATATGTTTACCCTCTGGTTGCTGGTCGTGCGCGCCCGTCTCCGCCTCTCCCTGCTGCTCCACTTCCATTCGCCCAGTTTCTCCCTCGTTTTCCGATTTTCGTTGTTGGGTTCTCTTCTCTCTCGCCTCTTCTTTTTCCACTACAGCTACTTTTTCTTTCTTCTTCTTCTACTGCTTTGGCATCCTCTTCTCACCAGTTTTCGTTTTCTTCTCTTTATTTTGACTTACTTCTTTAATACAATTATTTTTTCCTTGGCGTTCTTCACACTTGCCTCCTCTCGCGAAAAAACTGCACCCGAGGAAAGTGCTTCCCTGCCCGCCCCCGCCCTCCCCCCGACGGCGCAGGCGGAGGCAACAGGTTCCCGCAGCAGCGCGAGGCGGCGAGCCCGTCACGCCTTTTTCCTCGTCGAGGAACTTCCGAAGGGCGCCCCAGAGACACGAAGAGAGAGGGACCGGTGATGCAATAGTGATTTCATTGGCCAGTTTATTTTTATTCACTTAAATATTAGCCAACGTTTATTTATTTAGTTATTTGCATGTTTACGTATTTGATCAATCAGTTGGGTCGTCCTTTCGTAAATCCGTTTTCTATATTAAAATTAATTCTATATTCTCATGCTTGATAATAAACCGTTTATTCCATTCCTTCGTCCTTCAAATCTCCCTCTCTCCCACCTCCTTTCTCCCCTTCTCCGTCCCTTCCTCCCTCCTTCCCTCCCTCCCTCCATCCCTACTTCTCTCCCTCCTTCCCTCCCTCCCTCCATCCCTACTTCTCTCCCTCCCTCCCTCCCTCCCACCCAATCCACCCTTCCCGCCCTTCCTCCCCTTAACTCCTCGAAAGAAATCTCTCCGCCCCGCAGCCTCCTCTTGGCACCCATTGTGTCGACGGCCAGAACGAGCAGCGCCCGGCTCTCGGCCGCCCGACACTTGGGCACTGAGTTACCAGCCCATACGGTGTCAAGGGGCGGGCCAGGTACTTGAGTGGGAGGGAATGGGCGGGGATGGGCGTGGCAAAGGGGGAGGGAGCGTGCAGATGGGTGTGACTAAGAGGGAAGGAGTGGGCGGGGCCAAAGGATAGGGAGTGACCGGAGATGGGCGTGGTGGAGGGAAAGAGTCTGGGCGGGCAAGGGAGTGATCAAGGGACAGCAAGCGGGCGGGATGGGTGAAGCCAGGGGGGGACGAAGTGGGCGGGAATGTGGGTTTCAGATGGGAAAGAGTAGGCGGAGGTGGGCGTGACGGATTGGCAGGGAGGAAATAAGCGTGCTAGGTGAGAGAGGGATTAGGCAGGAGTGGGCGTGGTGGAGAGAGAGCTTCAATGAGTGTGTGTACGTGTGTGTGTGGTGGTG
>NC_061830.1:25159661-25162161 GCF_019202785.1 Penaeus chinensis | reverse complement strand
AGGACGCGGCGTCAAAATGAAGACGTTGGGAAAAGCTGTTTATTTTTCTTTATTTACGTCCGTGCGCTGCGATGCAGGCCACACGCAGAGGTGCTTGGCTCGGTCCTCTGTTTGTCAGATGAAAGTGAGTCGACTTCCCATCCAAACAGAACTATTTGCAGCGGTACGCAACAGCTTGCGAACCTTTTTGCTGCCTCGAAATGTCCATTGCGGGATCACACCAGCACTCTTTACGGCCGGAGAACCAAAGGGGTTATCACAGCATACTATCTTGACATACTGACGCATGCGCAGAAATATTAAGCGAGGCCGAACAACAGGTCTTTCAGTCGCTAGAATATATATGATTTGTTTGTGTGTCCACGGAACTGTTGATGGGTGTGTTTGGGCAGGTACTATTCATGGAAGTTCGTAACGTGTGTAATTTATTATTATCATTTGATTACCTTTTTATTTGTCTTCAATACTAATGGACCGAGGGCCACTGTATAGAAGGATAATACTATACATTTTCAGACAAATTTTATTCGGGGGAAAATTACTGACATGGCGATCTTCTTTGTTTAGTGTTTTGGCCTAGACTAGGATCATAGGATGTGCAGTAGATGTGAAACAAGTAAGTCTGTCTCTATCGCCCGAAAAAAAAGAATATATGTATATATATATATATATATATATATATATATATATATATATCAAGTTTTCAATGGGAGCATTAGTATAAGCAAAATGCGATACAAAACAGACTAACGGAATAAAAGTTAACACGTTTAGGCAGATTTGAGCAAGGAGAGAAGAGGGGGGAGAAAGGCCGCCTCCTGGTTTGGCTGAGTCTGATTTTGGATCCGAATCGCCTTCAGATTCTTGAGGCGAGCTGGCCGTGCGCGGAAGCGGTCGGAAGGCCTCGGGACGCCGCGTAGGTTGGAGGAGAATGGACGAGGGTCCGTCGGGCCGCCATGGGGGGGGGGGGGGTATATCTGTTGTTTTCTTTGCTTCCACTTCTTGTTTCGCATGGCTCTTGTTTCGAAGCTTGCTTTATGTGATAGAACAGGAAACCATGCATCGTCTGTTTTATTATCGAAGGTTAATAGTAAAGCATGTGTATACTAGAGAGCATATGACCAAAGTCATTAGCATAAAGTCTTCAGTATAAGTTCAGAGAAACACCGAGAAAACTGAGCGGCCAGTGCACCGATTATTAAATTAAAAAGGCCCGAAAAAACGCAAGCAAGAACCAAGTAAGACTTTCGAAACTTCAGAGTTGTCGTTTTTTCTGGAGTCTCTGAAAGACGTCAAAGTTCCCGCGAAGAAAACTGATGAAACGTCAGAGGGAAATTCTGCGAAGACCTTTCCGAAAAAGATTACTCCCGAAGAAAGAGAAAGAAAAAGAGGAAAAACGGCGAAAACAAGAAGTAAGCGAGCGCCATTTTGGAGTCCCAGGTGTTGTTGAAGACGCGGCTCGAACGGTGGCATTTGTTATAACGAAGTGAATTCCGTTCCGGCGGAGCACACACACACACACACACACACACACACACACACACACACACACACACACACACACACACACACACACACACACACACACACGTTCTGAGGGGAACTGAATCGCGACAGCATGTAAGCGGAATTCGGAATCCTTTCCTTATCCCTTCAAGATCAAATCTAAGGCTTTCTTCAAAGACATTTCCCAAAGGAGTGTGTAATACGAGCCTCAGCGTGTCTTGAAGGGGCAGTAGGCAGGGGGCAGCGGCCGGGGATCAGGGGCAGGGGGCAGGAGGCAGGGGGCAGGTAGGACCCAAATTGCAACAGGTCTTGCTCATGAATAACAAGCATGTCTCTCCAGATTCCGTGGAGGTGGCTGGGCGGAAGAGCTCGTGTGAACTCAGATGAACAAGATATTTGTTTTTATTGACGTGGTATGAGCACGGACTGACTCTTTGCCGAACTGAATTAACAGGAGAGGAAAGTCGCTGTCGTAAGCAACCACGACGCTGTGGTGAATTTTCACTGAAATTGAGGCTCTGCGGTGAATCAGCGACGGGAGCGTTGTTCGTCAGGACTCGCAGCGCGGTCTGGAGGAGCGGGCGAGCCGTTCTTCATGCCACGCTGAATACATTCGGGAGAACATGAATGTTTACACTTTTGTGCCAGTCGTTCCTGAGCGCGATCTGAAAAGCGGGGTCCTCGCCAGCCACAGATGCCACCTTTTCTCACCTGTCCAATAATAACCTGTTGTTGTTGCGACATCCCCGGCCGGAGACAAAGCCGGCTTGCGCGCGGATGCGACTCACAATGCGCGACCAACAGAAAGAACGGCGACCCGGCCCTCCGCGGGGGATGCGAGACTTCAGGTAATGAATAGTGCTAACGAGACCTTTTGTCAGTGCCAGGTGGGACGGAGAGGCCCTCCAGCTCCTCTGCCTGGAAGAACAAGTGAATGGTTTCTTCTGCGTCCTTCCCCTCCTCCTCCCTGCCCCCACCCCTTTGTTCCCAACGT
>NC_061830.1:25142161-25152161 GCF_019202785.1 Penaeus chinensis | reverse complement strand
TGATTTGTACGCGAGTCGGAGCAAGGCGATGGACGGCAGGTTGACGGCTCGGAGATGGCGCGCCCTCTGCTCATTCTGCTGGAAGCGAATGCGCTTGGCGATCTGCGGTGGTGCTGCTTGGGTGGAGAGGAAACACT
This sequence comes from Penaeus chinensis, assembly GCF_019202785.1. Lineage (NCBI taxonomy): Eukaryota > Metazoa > Arthropoda > Malacostraca > Decapoda > Penaeidae > Penaeus > Penaeus chinensis. The sequence continues at coordinate 25,152,024 of NC_061830.1, read as the reverse complement.
GGTTGCGTTAGTTGTAACTGTCCTTGCATTTCTGTTTTTCTCTTCCTCTTCCACTCCTTTTCCTTCTCGTCCTCTCATTCGCCTTCTCCTCTTTCTACTTCTCCAACTCCCTCTCCCTCTCTCACACCCTCTCACTCCCCCTTCGCTCCCCCTATCCCTCTCCCTTTCCCTCCCCCTTGCATCTCATCATCCTTCTCCGTCACCCAATCCCTCTCCTCATCCCCACCAACTTTCCCTCTTCTCCATCTCCTTCTCTTTCTCCATTTTCTTCATATCCTCCCTCTCCTTCTCTTTCTCCGTTTTCTTCTTATTTTTCTTCTTCTCCTTCTTCTTCCCCTTCCCCTTCTCCTTCTCCGTCTTCTTCATCTCCTCCTTCTCACTCTCCCTCTCTTATTCCCTCTCCTCCCCCTCCCCTTTTCCCTCTCTCTCTCCCCATTTCCCTCCCTTTTCCACCACCACCTCGTCTCCTACCTCTCCTTCCCATTCGCCTTCTCCTTTTCCTTCTCTCTCTTTCTCTTTCCCTCACTTCTTCTACCTCTCCTCTCTCCTCTCTCCCCTCTCCCCTCTCCCTCCTCCCTTCTCTCTCCTCTCTCCCCCTCTCCCTTTCCCTCCCCTTCTCCTTTCTCTCCCTTTTCCTCTTCTTCTCACTCCCCCTCTCCTTGCCCCTCCTCCTCCCCATCTCCCTCTCCCTTCCCTTCCCTCTCCCCTCCCCTCCCCTCCCCCCTCCCCCCTCCCCCCTCCCTCCCTCCCTCCCTCCCTCCCTCCCTCCCTCCCTCCCTTCCTCTGATATACATTTATGTTTCTCTTCCTTTTCTCGTTTCGTTCGTTCTTCCTCCCTCGCTGCTTGTGGCGGAATGGGGAGAAAGTATCCGTCGCCGGGCGGTCTGTGCGTTACGTGTCCGAGAGAGATTACAAGTTCATGGACGAACAGGAAAACGAATGGAGAGAGGAGAGAGGGAGAAGAATGGAGGGAAGAGGGAGACAAATGGAGGAAGGGGAAGACAAATACCAAGTGTGCTGATGATGGTGTCAGTGATAATAAAAAGGGAAATAGTAATATTTTTGATGATAATGATACGTAATAATAACATTGATATTGATGTGGTGATCATCATTAACTATATCATCATTATTTTTGTTTTGGTGTAATGATGAATTTAACATTGTTTATGATCATTGGAATGATAGCAATGATAATGATAACAAATTTGTGAACAATGAAGGAGAAGGTTAAAGATCAGGCAAATAATGTAGGCGATAAGAGACCTTAAACCGGATGGCATCCCCGATTGTTTTCCTAAACGAAGCCAACCATTGCATGCTTATGGTTTTGTCCCTCTGGCTTGGCTCTCGGGGGCGGAGGCGACGGTGAGTCCCCCCCCCCCCCCCGCCAGCGGCCCCCGAGCGATGAAGGGCTTGGCTGGCGCCTCCGGAGTACTTGTTTCTTGAAATTAGTTATTAGGAGAAAAGAAAGAGAAGAAAAGGCTATTCACTCCTTTTCCTTTCCGTTCGCTGGTTGGTCGACGTGCCGTCCCGAAAGCTCTGAGGTCTGTGGCATAAAAAGGGCAATTATGAAACTTGCGGACACTTCCCTTTCTTTTCGTCGGGGAAGTGCGAGGAGAGTTCGGCTCTCCTCCTGCGAACGCTGCGCCGCCGCCGAGAAGCTAGGTTACACAGCGCCACTTTGAAGATATAAATACTGATAAAAAAAAAAAAAAAAGAACTGATGTGAGTTATGCACATCATATCGCAGAGGAATCGCCAGTATCCGCGTTTTTCTTCTTCCTCGCGCGTGTGCTCGCAGGGCGTCTGTTTGGAGCAAGCTTCCAACACGCGCAAGTCGTAAGCTGCCTTCGGGCGACTGCTTTATTCGTCTGCATTCCTGCCGGGGTTCGTGTGACCGTTCGTCACGGGAAAGAGCCCTCTGTATACCTTTTAGCATTTGTCACCAGTGCCTCTTCAGTGCCAGGTAAGTTTTCCACCTTGCCAGAGAGTTTTTTTATTATGAATTATTCTCCCCCTTGACAAACTATCAGAGTTATCTCTAAGGTAACTTTAATCAAAATTAATGTTTTGATAATGGTCAATTTATGTGAGCACCACATTTACCTTTATTTTTGTACGACGCAAATCAACTGAAGAATATTTAAGTTTCTCTTCGTCGAAAAATAGCTTGAAATTTTAGGGGGCATTTATTTGTTCTGTTATGACTTCGTAGTTGAGATTAGAGGACTTAAACGTCAGCGTAACTCGCGGGCCCGCAAATACTTCTCAACTGCAGATGTTAATGCCGTCTCTTTACCTGTCAGACTCCTACCGCTGATGACGATGTAAGGCCACCTTTACCTACCTGAATTCAAGCGCGATAACGCCATTCATTGGCAGACCTTCCACCTGTAACGAAACTGATTGGCCAAAAATAGACGGCCGATGGAGTGCTAATCTTCCGTTCCGAACGTGACGGCCTGCGATTGGCTGGGTACTTTGGCCTCGTGTTAACTCTCATTGGAAGAGAAGAAAATAAACATCGCATGATTGATCAGCCCTTTTGCAGCTGCGGCCCGTCAGCCAATCGCTGAGCCTCCCTCGGCATGCCCATCTGTCGGCCGGTTATCCGCAAACACGGCCGTAAACCCTCTGCGGTTATCGCTCCTGCTCCCTGGCGCCCGCACGCCGCCCTCTCGGGACCCCGCCCGCGCCCCTGGCAGCCGGAACCTGCGGCGGGGCCTGCAGAAAACCATCAAACAACAAAACAGTGAATAAATTCATGACAATATATACAATTTTCTTCTCTTCTTACCCTTACTCTCTCCCAGCCTATTACTCGTACAGCCTACCCTATCCTGCCTTCTGTGCCTCGTCATTCCTACCCATGACATCTCCCTCTGCTTCCCCCTCTTCCTTTCTCCTACTCACAGGTACTCCCATCTCCCCTCTGTTCCCCCCCACCAACTACCGCCCCCTCCCCCGTCTCTATCAGTGCTCAAGAAGCCAGGAGTGGGACAGAGGGCGTGGCGATAGCGGGTATCTTGGCATGATCCATCTTGGTGGTGAATGGCCCGTCAGGTCCCCCCGCCCCCCTGCCCCCTCTCCCCTACCCCCGAATTCCTCCTCGACGTCCTTTGAGCTGTAATTGCGGCCCAAGACAGATGTGTTCATTAGTTTTATTTATATATTTACCTTTATAGTTGGATTACTTACTCGCGATGTGAGTATAAAGTATTTTTTATGTTTATTTAACGTAAACTGAAGCGGCCTTGATTAAGAAGACTTCTTTTAATTATTTCGAGAGGCTTATTAAGCGAAGTAGGAATGCGATATAAAAAGAGGGCTAGAGCTGCACCAGACGGAAGGAGGAAGTTGAAGGAGGAGCCGGAGGAAGAAGAGGAAGATGGAAAAAAGAGAGGAAAAGGGGTAGAAGCAGGGAGAAGGGAAAAGGGACAGAAATCTAGGAATGGGTAAAAGTTACATGGATAATGAAATGGAGATTGAAACAATTACTGAGTGAAACATAAATTATAGTTGCCTCATAAGAAGTGAGAGTGAGAAAGTGAGTGAATTAGTGATAAAGTGAGTGGTTGAGTAAGTGAATGAGTGAATGAGTTAATGATTAAGAGTGAGTGAATAAGTGAGATTAAGTGAATGAGTGAGAAGAGTAAATGAGTGAGTGAATGAATGAGTGAGTGAGTGAGTGAGTGAGTGTGTGAGTGAGTGAGTGAGTGTGTGAGTGAGTGAGTGAGTGAGTGAGTGAGTGATAAGGGTGAATGAGTGAGTGAGTGAGTGAGTGAATGAATGAGTGAGTGAGTGAGTGAATGAGTGAGTGAGTGAGTTAGTGAGTGAGTGAGTGAGTGAGTAAGTGAATGAGTGAGTGAGTGAGTGAGTGTGTGAGTGAGTGAGTGAGTACGTGTGTGAGTGAGTGAGTGAGTGAGTGAGTGAGTGAGTGAGTGATAAGGGTGAATGAGTGAGTGAGTGAGTGAATGAGTGAGTGAGTGAGTGAGTGAGTTAGTGAGTGAGTGAGTGAGTGAATGTGTGTGTGTGAGAGAGAGAGAGAGAGAGAGAGAGAGAGAGAGAGAGAGAGAGAGAGAGAGAGAGAGAGAGAGAGAGAGAGAGAGAGAGAGAGAGGGAAAAAAAAGAGATTGACTAAAGAGCGTTCTGAATGACAGGCCAGCCATGCAGGACGTAGCAAAGGAACAGGATTCCATGCTCTGCCTCGCTTCCCCCTTTCCCCTTCTCTCCTCCCCTTCTCTCCTCCCCTTTCCTCTTTCTCTTTCTCGCTTGAGCCTGGCTCTGTTTACGAGTGTATTTCCCCTTTAAAGAAGGCGGATAGCGTATCACCTGCTAAGTGTCGCGACCCCAGCGGCCGTAATGAGGGAGTGTTTACCGTGGAGCGAGTCTCATCGATGGAAATGGCAACAGCCTCACGGGAACCCTCGACCTGACTCCCGTAAAGGTGTGAATTCTGTGTTAGGTCAAGGTCAAGTGGCCCTTACCAGCCATCCTATTTTGTCCTTAGTGCTTGGCAATCTCTTGTCTCCCCCGCCCCCTCCCCCCCGCGAAGGTTCTTATAACCAGGTTCCACTTGTTGCATTCCGGAGCGGTCTCGTCATGCGTATAAGAGGACCGTTTTAGTGGCGGTTGCATAAGTTGTTCAATTTTCTATTCGCTGAATTTATTTATTCCTCCTTATGTTTTGTTATGTTTTGTAATTTATTTACATTCATTACGGTATTCTAGTTTAGGTTTACATGCTGCTGTTGCATATTCTTTTGCATTTTTTCCTAGGTTGGTGTGCCTTTTAGCAATTTAATTTATTTCCGGAACAAACTAAAAAGCTCGAATACCACCTTTTCGCGCAAATAGACGGGTGTCAGCGTTACTGTTTAAACTTCGGGCGTTTCATCAACGTGAGAGTGCGCATGAAAGGTCACAAACACAATGATAAGGACGATAACAAAGGTCAGGCCCCCCGCTCACCCCCAGCCTGCCTCACAGCGAAAGGTTACTCTCGCTCATGAGGGCAGGTCCCTCACCCCCTCTTTTCCGCCCTCTTTACCTCTCCCTCTGCGCCTCCTCCCCATCCCTTCCCCCTGCTGCCTCTCTCGCCCCCTCCCCCTCCTCCCCTCCCTTCCCTCTGCTGCCTCTCTCGCCCCCTCCCCCTCCTCCCCTCCCTTCCCTTCCCTCTGCTGCCTCTCTCGCCCCCTCCCCCTCCTCCCCTCCCTTCCCTCTGCTGCCTCTCTCGCCCCCTCCCCCTCCTCCCCTCCCTTCCCTCTGCTGCCTCTCTCGCCCCCTCCCCCTCCTCCCCTCCCTTCCCTCTGCTGCCTCTCTCGCCCCCTCCCCCTCCTCCCCTCCCTTCCCTCTGCTGCCTCTCTCGCCCCCTCCCCCTCCTCCCCTCCCTTCCCTCTGCTGCCTCTCTCGCCCCCTCCCCCTCCTTCCCTCCCTTCCCCTGCTGCCTCTCTCGCCCCCTCCCCCTCCTCCCCTCCCTTCCCTCTGCTGCCTCTCTCACCCCCTCCCCCTCCTCCCCTCCCTTCCCCCTGCTGCCTCTCTCACCCCCTCCCTCTCTTCCCCTCCTCTCCTCGCAATCGTGATCGCGTTATGTTAAGATTCTGCCTTCCCTAATGCATCCAAATCCGTCGGGTAAGAGGATGGGAAGGGAGGAGGAGAAGGAGGAAGAAGAGGAAGAAGAAGAAAAAGAAAAAGAAAAAGAAAAATAAAAAAGAAAAAAGAGAGGAGGAGGAGGAGGAGGAGGAGGAGGAGGAGGAGGAGGAGGAGGAGGAGGAGGAGGAGGAGGAGGAGGAGGGGGGGGGGAGGAGGAGGGGGGAGGAGGAGGAGGGGGAGGGGGAGGGGGAGGAGGAGGGGGAGGAGGAGGAAGAGGAGAGGAGAAGGAGAAGGAGAGGAAGAGGAGGAGGAGATGGAAGGAGGAGGGGATGGAAGGAGGAGGGGATGGAAGGAGGAGGGGGAGGGGGAGGGGGAGGGGAACGGGAGAAGGAGGAAGAGGAGGAGGAGGCGGAGAAGGAGAAGGAGAAGGAGGAGGAGGAGGAGGAGGAGGAGGAGGAGGAGGAGGAGGAGGAGGAGGAGGAGGAGGAGGAGGAGGAGGAGGAGGAAGAGGAAGAGGAAGAGGAAGAGGGTGATTCGGATTTAGAGTAGACTGGTAAGACAAGTGTAAAAAATGAGAAAAAGGGAGGGAGGGATGAGGTAGATAAATAGTTAAAAAGAGGAAGGGCAGAAGGACGGAGGAATGAAGGGAGCCGAGGGGGCAGGGAAGTAGAGAGGAGAGAAAGCGGAAGGGGTAGTTGTAGCAGTTGGGCAGACAAGTGAATCATGGAGCAAAGCCCCATAGAGTTAATGCTCCGCTCGCTGGCCTCCATGTAATTCATGTTCATGTTGTTATTACGTGTATGTCTTGCCACGCTAGAGTGACTTTGCTAATGGACTCACGCGATGTAGTTTGGATATGATTTAAGCATTTCCTCTATCAGCAGAGTTGCCTCCCGACGTATTCGCTTCTAACTTGATAATAACTACATGGATTCATTTGTTCCTTTTGAAGAGGACCGGAAGGTTTTGATGCGTTTATTCCAGGGATGTTGGCATGCTTGCGAGCCTTTCTTTACCTTAGATTTTCTAGAATTCAATACCGAACGCCTCTAAAGTATTTCGGCCGACGTTCCTCGAGTACAATAATTCTAAAGACGGTTATTATAATTTTGTTGCGTAAGTAAGTAAGTAAGAGGGGAAGCCAACACTTACAGAGCGACCAAACGGATAATGTGAGACGACGAGATGACGAGAAATAAACACACAACAAAATCACTTCAGTTGAATGATTATTTATTTCGACGTTTGCAATGAACAATTAAATAAAATGCACAGCGTGACGTTTTGATTCAGCCAATTCTCCTGGAGCGGTATCCACGAACGTTCGCAGGCAGCGTTGGGAATGTCGCAAAATAATCTCGACAAAATCCTTTCAGAATAGACATTTGCATATGTGCATACGTGTGCATGCATAAAAAGTGTGATTATATACATATATATATACATATATATATACACATACACACACACACACACATATACACATGTATACATATAAACACACACACACACACACATATATATATATATATATATAAAATGTGTGTGTGTGTGTGTGTGTGTGTGTGTGTGTGTGTGTGTGTGTGTGTGTGTGTGTGTATATGTGTATATGTATATATATATATATAAAAAAGTATGAATGAGAATGACTATTTTCACAATACAATATATATATATATATATATATATAAAGGCATATTAACAGATTGAAATTACTGAATGATAAAAGTGCTCTAAGACATAATGATTAATAGTTTATAAACACAACTGTCAACATCCCACTCTAAAATTATCATTAATTTTGAAGAAAGGTAATTTGATGAATAAAGTAAAAAATGATATCGTTGGTTTCTTGCAACTTGTGTTTTCAGCATCATGAGTTACTTGTGAAATGAGGATGAAATCCACTTGTGTGCTCTTTAGTTATTATCATTTTTATCACTATTATTACCATTTGAATTATTCTTTCTTTTACTAAGAGCGAGCAAAAATTATGGAACTAATTTGAATTTAGGTGAAATGTATATATATTTCTTTCAAGAAATAAATTTAAGAGAACGCATAGGAATTAAATTCATTGTCATTTCATAAATAACTCATGCTACACCTACACAGATTTTACAGAAGAAATCAGCAGAATAACCACTTATAAAATCTATAATAATCTTATTCCAGTAATAATCTTACACTGAAAGTGAACCAAAATTACAGAGCTAATTTGAATTTTTCTGCATCATGGGTTTCTTGGGAAATTAAATCTGTTGGTGTACTCATAATTCTTATATTGATCATTATTTTGATATTTCTTTATTTTATTGAAATGAGCCAAAATTATAGAGCCAATCTGAATTTAGCTGAATTATATGTTTTATTTTATTTCTTTCAAAAAATAAACCCCGGGAGCTATGTCACTTCGTCTACAGTTCAAGGTAGAGAAAATCAAATTTCTTACAAGAAACCAGACAATTTATTTTTACTCATTCATAAAAGAATCATCCCTATAAAATCTTATACCAGAATGTTCATAGTTTTGCTTGTATATTTTGTCAGTCTTTGTTAAAGAGAAAAATACTATCACGTTGACAAGAACTCTAATTGTTCAAGCTTAGAACTTCATGACTTGACTCCCCTGATTTATGGTACCAAGGCTAGTGAATACTTTACAGAAGTCCCGCAACAAGCGACAGCCGTGGCCTCCAGCCTCGGTAGAGGGCGCTGCATTTCTATTAATTTTCTTGTTTATTTCTGTAACTAGGCGTTTTGTGAGGGTTACTTCTGTACAACATATAGTTACTCTAAAAAAAGGTTCTGCAGTAAGCGATGTCACAGCCTCGACGCTTCAGCAAAGGTCATTTCATTTGCATTAATCATTTTAGTATGCATTTATATGTGTAACTCCAGCATATTGGATTATTTCCTCTATGAAAAACCACATCTGCATACATTTGAAGGGATTTTTGAATGTCAAGTAAACTGATGAGCGCTAATGAACGATGCAACAAACGAATGTTCACTTGTACTATTTGATGCATGCCAGGTTTTGTTAAAAATGAATGTGTTCATTTGTGCACTAATATGTCAGAGTAGACCATAATTACGCCCTTTTAAGTAATGTAGAAATATTTATTTGACTATTTATTTGTTGATATTCTTATATGCGGCTCAGCGCCTGTCTGAAACAAATTGGTTGAGAATCCGCTCAGAAAACGTCTCGGACAAAATATAAGGCGATTTTTCTGGCTCAGACACTTTTGAGACTCAAGTCGTATTTTCTGAATTGTCCGAGGACGCTCGTGGATACCGCTCACGATCAGGATTCTACGGTCTGATGAGGGTGTGGTCGGATTGGAGAAGTTTATTTCCATTTATAATGTGGCTCTGTTTCATTCACGTTTTGGGTTTGGATTTATGTCTGTGGCCATATACCAGGCTGTTATTACTTTCTCCCCGGTTTTGACTAGGCGTCAGCGCTATATTTAGATGCTGCCTGTTTATTACTCTCTAGGATATCAGCAAACATAACTGTTCAGATATGGAGGTTCGTCTTTAGCAGTTACCAAGATCATGTAGTTTTATGGCTTCCTATATTTACCGAGAATATTTCACCCTGCCCTTTTATTTTTTTCACTTCAAAATCTCCGATTGGATCTGATCTATAAAACTTTTATATCATCATATTTTTGTATTTTCTGATTCTATTTTTATCAGATCATTTCCGGGAACTTGTGTCTGGAAGGATAGGATGTTTGTAAAAATCCTTAAATAGCTTACGAAATGTCAAGGAATATATGAAAATCTCGTTATCCATTTTTGCTCTCGCTAAGTCCTCGTTCGCGAACACATTAATTCACTTATTACCTTTTCCCCTCCACCTCTCTCTCTCTCTCACTCTCTCTCTCTCTCTCTCTCTCTCTCTCTCTCTCTCTCTCCCCTCCCTCCCTCCCTCCCTCCCTCCCTCCCTTCCTCATTCCCTCATTCACTTTCTCCCTTTCTCCCTCCTTCCCTCCTCACCCCCCTTCTCTCTCGTCTCTCCTCTCTCTCTCGTTCTCGCCTCTCTCTTCTCTCTCTCTCCACTCTCTCTTCTCTCTCTACTCTCTCTCTCTCTCTCTTCTATCTCTCCCTCCCTCCCTCCCTCCCCTCCCTTCCGCCCTTCCTCGTCCCTGACTTTCTCCCTCCTTCCCTCCCTCACTCCCTTTCTCTCTCTCTCTCTCTCTCTCTCTCTCTCTCTCTCTCTCTCTCTCCTCTCTCTCTCTCTCTCTCTCTCTCTC
>NC_061830.1:25104661-25109661 GCF_019202785.1 Penaeus chinensis | reverse complement strand
GATTTATCGAACAAGATCTATGTTTGGAATGCCATTCATTATTATTTGAGAGAGAGAGCGAGAGAGAGAGAGAGAGAGAGAGAGAGAGAGAGAGAGAGAGAGAGAGAGAGAGAGAGAGAGAGAGAGAGAGAGAAAGAGAAAGAGAAAGAGAAAGAGAAAGAGAAAGAGAAAGAGAAAGAGAAAGAGAAAGAGAAAGAGAAAGAGAAAGAGAAAGAGAAAGAGAAAGAGAAAGAGAAAGAGAAAGAGAAGAAAGAGAAAGAGAAAGAGAGAGAGAGAGACGGACAGACAGACAGACAGACTCAGACACAGACACAGTGTATCTGTGTCTGTAAGTGTGTATGTGTAAGCGTCTTCATCTGTATTGCATCATTGAGATTTTGATGCTCTGGCTTTCCACTCTCTGTTTGCACCGAAGGAGCCTCGGCCTCGACTGCCCCGGCCTGTCCGCCAGCGCCAGGGCTAGGTAAACATCGGCGGAAAGAAGAACAAGGGGGGAGGGGGGGGGTTAAGGAGATGCAGAAGACGCAAACTCGTTAGTAATTCTTGGAGAGGAAGGGAGGGGGTGAGAGGGTGGGAGCGGCGGGGAGAGAAATGAAGGAGGACGACAAGAAGTGATTGGGGATGGAAGAAATTGAGGAAAGGAAGGAAGAAGAAAGATCGAGGAATGAGGTAGTAGGGGAAAATCGGGGTGAAGAGGAGGAGAAAGAGGAGGTATGAGAATAGGAAGGAGGTAGTAAGGATGGGATGAGGTGAGGACGAAGAGGAAGAGGAGGAAATAAGGAAAGGATTGAAAGAGGAAGAGGAGGCAAGGAAAGAAGGTAATGAGGGAGGAATGGGAAGAGGAAGAGGAGGCAAGAGGAAGGAGGAACGGGGGGAGGGAGTGGGGGCAGGGTGATCAAAGGCAAGACTCTCGTGTGGCTTTAGATCAGCCGACCGGAATTTTTCTTTTGATCGCTTCCTTCGACTGGGAATGAGGATTGATTCCGGGAGAGGAAGGAGAGGAAGGGGAGGAAGAGGGAGAAGAAGGACGGAAGTAGAAGACGGAAAAGATGAGAAAGAGGGAATGAAATGGGGAGATGAGGCGTGGGAGGAAAGGAGGAAGCCGAACAGGAGGAGAAAACGAAGCTGATAAAGAAGAGGAATAGCAGCAGCAGCAAGAAGAAGAGAAAGAGGAGGAGGAAGAATGTGAGTAAAAGGTAGATGGGAGAACAAAGGAAGGAGGAAAGGTATTAAAAAGGAAGAGGATGGTTGTAAAAGGAAGAGGAAGAACGGACAAAGAGGAAAAGACATAATGAGAAGTAACGGAGAGGGAAAGGGAAGTGGCGTCGCGAGCTCTAAGCAAGAGCTTGTGAGGGAAGCTCAGCGCCGGCGAATCGTGAGTGTTGTTGCGACCCTGATTTCTCGAAATACTGTTAGGTGATTTGCAACGACACCGCGGTCACCTATTTGATTGCAGTCGAAGCCTTATATTGCAAGGGCAAATGGAAGGAGACGAGTATTTGCTCTGACGAGAAGAAATGCTTTGAGGAAATGTATTTCAACACCGATGCAGCGCCCGTGAATTGCATGATTTTCAAGATCAAATTATCTGCAATGCGTTTGTTCTGTTCACGATCGCTCTGTACACTCACTCACTCTCTGTACATTCATACATTTTAAAACTATATTATAAAGAGGTGAAGATTTAGATACATGTTGCAATTATAATATGCACTATAGTTTTAAAATGTATTAAGTGAGTGTACACGAGCGATCGTGAACAGCAGAACAAACGCATTGCAGATAATTTGATCTTGAAAATCATGCAACTCCCGTCCACCCTTTACTCTTCTTTTCTTCTTCTTCTTCTTTTCTTCTTCTTCATCTTCTTCATCTTCTTCGTCTTCTTCTTCTTTTTTATTTGTCTATTCCTTTTTCTTCTTCTTCTTCTTCTTCTTCTTCTTTTACACACACACACACACACACACACACACACACACACACACACACACACACACACACACACACACACACACACACACACACATACGTGTGTGTGTATGTATGTGTATGCATATGTACATATGCACACATATGAGTGGGTATGTGTGCATGTACGTGTGTGTGCATTCACTGACGTATTTCCATCTTTCCCCGAAAGAGATGAATTTCATCTCTGGGATTCTGGAGAGACGAGAGGAGAATTGTTTCGACATGAAAACGAAGAGATGAAAGCCACAATGAAAAGAAATCACACCAAAAGGAAATAGGAAGAAAAGTAGAGGCACAGCAGAGGCCCAAAAAAGACGAGGAAAAGGAGGAGAAAGCGAAAGTCGACGAGGAAAAGATAAGATTAAAAGCAGGAGGAGCGGAGGAAGAACAAGGAGAAAAAGGAGGAAAGGAGGAATTGGAAACGGGATTGATGAAATTGTGTCTGTTAACTGAAGATCGGAAAGCGGGGGAAAGAGAGAAGGGAAAATAAAGAGCGGAAAATTACGTCGGGAAATGAGAAACTCCTCGGGTGGCGGCCAGGCAGGATGTCTCGGCGAGGGAGCGGGGGCTCGAGGAGACCTTGGGGAAAGGAGAGGGAGAAGGAGAGGGAGAGGGAGAAGAAGGAAAGGGAGAGGGGGAGCGGGGAGGGGGAGGGAGAAGGAGAAGAAGAAGAAGAAGAAGGAAAGGGAGAGGGGGAGGGGGAGGGGGAGGGGGAGGGAGAAGGAGAAGAAGAAGAAGAAGAAGGAAAGGGAGAGGGGGAGGGGGAGGGAGATCAGAAGGGAGAAAGTGAAGAAGGAAAGGGAGAGGGAGAAGGAGAGGGAGAGGGAGAGGGAGAGGGAGAGGGAGAAGGAGAAGGAGAAGGAGAAGGAGAAGGAGAAGGAGAAGGAGAAGGAGAAGGAGAAGGAGAAGGAGAAGGAGAAAGAAAAGGAAAATGACAAGGAGAGGGAGAAGGAGGAGGAGGAGAGAAAGAAGGGAAGGAGGGAGAGGGAAGGGAAGGAAAGGAAGGGAAAGAGGGAGAGGGAAAAGGAAGGGAAGGAAGAAGAGAAGGGAGAGGGAAAGGGAAGGAGGGGGAGGAAACGAAGGAAGAATTGGGAGGGGATATAAATACGAGAGAGAAAACGACGGAGTGAAGGAGGTATAGAGAGACTGGAAGTGGAAATAACTGAATGGGGAAGTAAACAAGGGAGGCAGGTGAAGAAAGGGGAAAGGAAGTTATAAGGAAGAAAAAAAGAAGAAGAAATATAATAGTGGAAGGGAAGGGAAGAGAAAAGGAAAAGAAAGGAAGGATAAGAGAGAGAGAGAGAGAGAGAGAGAGAGAGAGAGAGAGAGAGAGAGAGAGAGAGAGAGAGAGAGAGAGAGAGAGAGAGAGAGAGAGAGAGAGAGAGCGTACTGCCAGCATAATAGTTAATGACCCTGTCACCGTCAGGAACGGCTAGGGAGAGGGGGGAAGGGGTAATGAGAGGGCAGCAGTTGACCCCAGTCAGCGAAGGTCAAATTTGCCATCGGGTCGAGGGAAGGAGGCAATCTCAGGTTACTCAAGACACATTTGTCGCGTGTTATGCTCTGGTGGTCCGCCGAAGGACAGGAATTTCAGCGAAACATTCATCGGCGGCCGCGGGAGCTCGAGCCGAATGCATAGGTCATGTGACGAGCGCCAGAGACAGCCAGCGTCTTGTGCACGAAGGCCGCTCTCCTGCCGCGCGGAATGGAGAGCGGCGAGGGCGAATCCGTCGCTAATTCCAGCTTCATACGAAGAGCGAGTCGGTCGTCATTTTCTTGGCTTGTGGTTTTCAAGTCTGCCGTTCTGTTTATACGCCTTTGACCGAGTTTTTTTTTTTTAGCACATGTTATTTGTTAAAGTCTGGGAAACGACATGCATGTGACGTTAATAAGGGGGAAAAATTGTTTCTTGATCGGCACTCAGGAAATGTGAAAATATTTGGTAGATTTTTTGTTTGGTAAAAACGTATTAAGTGTTAATGTATACTATGTATTTATATATACACACACACACACACACACACACACACACACACACACACACACACACACACACACACACACACACACACACACACACACACACACACACACACACACACACACACACACACACACACACACACACATACACATACACAGACACATACATACACACACACACACACACACACACACACACACACACACACACACACACACACACACACACACACACACACACGCACACACACACACACACATACACATACACAGACACATACATACACACACACACACACACACACACACACACACACACACACACACACACACACACACACACACACGCACGCACGCACGCACACACACACACACGCACAAATATGTATGTATTTATGTGTGTAGGTGTTAAGGTAGGTAGGTATGCATACAGATGCAGATTAGCTAGATATGGTCGTACATTTATTATTGTACTAAAGCGTTTTTTGTGTGGACCGACGGGGAAAGTACAGCATGTCAGAGTTTGATTTCTTTCACTGTCCATCTTCTGTAGAATCACAGGCCGCAGGGTTGGCTCGGAAGCATCTCATCTTCTTTGGTATTATTTCTCGATGCGAATATCTCGTCGCAAATAAAGGCTGGACACGTGCGCGCGATGACGCCAGGAAGGCATCCCTCTCACCCAACGATAAAGGCCGATAGAGACCCCCCCCCCCCCCCCACCCCGCGCCCATTCGTAACCTGTGTCCAACCCTTCCCCTCGGTCCTCACCCCCATTTCAGTCGTGACCCCTCCGCAACCCCCTCGCTCCCTCCCCGACGCCCCCCCCCCCTCACCCGGGACAAATGTTCTTGGCTGACCGCGCACAGGTCGCTCACTCACCAAGGGATCATCATAGGTAACCTGACCTCCCATTATGGGTAACTTGACCTCCTTCCGCCCGGGAGTGCCAAGGGGCCTCTCTCGCTTTGGGGCAGGTTGTTGGAGGGCGGGGGGGGGGGGGGGGGAGAAGGGGGCATGGGGAAAGGGGAGGGGTGAGGAGGAGG
>NC_061830.1:25088979-25096479 GCF_019202785.1 Penaeus chinensis | reverse complement strand
AATCTGTCCTGGGTAATTCCTCCAAAGCAGGCCGTTTGATTAGGCGCAGCCAGCAGTCGCCCTGAAAAATTATGCAAATGGGGTTTTGGTTTATGCATGAAGCGAAATTATTGTTTGACTAAATAAACAAATTAATTAGTATGCATTAATATGCAGTGTAGATATATTCATGCGTGTGATATATGCACCTGCATGTGTGTTTATGCCTATATGGAACTAAATATGAATGTTTGTTTACATTTGATCTAATGCATCGACCATGACTGTCCCGCCAGCCCCTGACTCCTGCGCCCTCAACTGCCGCGCCGTCGGCCTCAGCTTCTACGCCACGCTCAACCAGACGGTCATCGACGGCACGGCGTGCGGCCTCGGCGCCAGCAAGATCTGCGTCGCCGGGATGTGCATGGTGAGAGCAGGCAGGGAAGGGGGGAGAGGGGTGGGGGAGGAAAGAGAGAGAGGGGGAGGAGGAAAGAGAGAGAGAGAGAGAGGGAGGGGAGGAAAGAGAGAGAGAGGGGGGGAAGGAAAGAGAGAGAGAGGGGGGGGGGGAGAGAGAGAGAGAGGGGGGGGAGGAAAGAGAGAGAGAGAGGGGGGGAGGAAAGAGAGAGAGAGGGGGGGAGGAAGAGAGAGAGAGAGGGGGGGAGGAAAGAGAGAGAGAGAGAGAGGGAGGGGAGGAAAGAGAGAGAGAGAAAGAGAGGGAGAGAAAGAGAGGGAGAGGAAGAGAAAGAGAGAGAGAGAGAGAGAGAGAGAATGCTCCTGTCTGTGCATTGTAAGAGAGAGAGGGGGAGGGAAAGAGAGAGAGAGATAGAGAGAGAGAGAGATGATCTGATGAGAGAGAGAGAGAGAGAGGAGAGAGAGAGAGAGAGAGAGAGAGAGAGAGAGAGAGAGAGAGAGAGAGAGAGAGAGAGAGAGAGGGAAAGAGAGAGAGAGAGAGAGAGAGAAAGAGAGAAAGAGAGAAAAAGAGAGAAAGGGAGAAAGGGAAAGAGAGAGAGAGGGGAGGGGAAAGAGAGGAGAGAGAGATGGAAGGGGGGAAGAGAGGAGAGAGAGATAGGAGAGAGAGAGAGAAGGAGAGAGAGAGAGAAGGAGAGAGAGAGAGAGGGAGAGAGAGAGAGAGAGAGAGAGAGAGAGAGAGAGAGAGAGAGAGAGAGAGAGAGAGAGAGAGAGGGGGGGGAGAGAGAGAGGGGGAGAGAAGAGAGAGAGATGAGTTGAGAGAGAGAGAGAAAAGAGAAGAGAGAGAGAGGAGGAGAGAGAGATAGAGGGGATGGGAGGGAGAGAGAGAGAGAAAACGAGAGTTGAGAGAGAGTGAGAGAGAGATGAGAGAGAGAGATGAGAAGAGAGGGGGAGAGAGAGAGAGAGAGGGGCGGGGGTGGGGGAAGAGAGGTGAGAGGGGGGGAAAAAAGAGAGAGAGAGAGAGAGAGGGGGGGGGAGAGAGACGAGAGGAGAGAGGAGAGAGAGGGAAATGGAGAATGAGGGAGAGAGGGGGAGAGGGGGGGGGGAAGAGAGAGAGAGAGAGAGAGAGAGAGAGAGAGGAGCGGGAGAGAGATGAGAGAGACGAGAGAGAGAGAGAAAGGGGTGGGAGAAGAGAGAGAGAAAGAGAGAGAGAGAGATGAGAGAGAGAGAGGAGAGACGATTGAGAAGGATGAGAGAGAGAGAGAGAGAGGGGGAGAGATGAGAGAGAGAGAGAGAGAGAGAGGAAGGATGAGAGAGTGGAGAGAGAGGAGAGAGAGAGAGAGAGAGAGAAACTCCTGTCTGAGAGAGGAAAGTGTGGATTTGGCATTACTCACGGAATGGTTTTTGTGTTTCCCCACTTCAGCCCAATCAAGCGAACCATTCGGTATATATGCCAACCCACTTCCAGGATGCACGGGAGGGAGTTTCCCCAAAGCGGTGCTAAAAATTGCAAAATCGAATATTTCAACAAATTTTGAGAGGTTTTTTTTCAACCACAGCAGTTTTAACTAAAATAAGGCGGGCATTGTATCCGCAGCTGAACCCTTACCTTGACGGCAGGGTTCCGTCCCTTGCACCCCTTTCAGGATATTCAAATTTTGGGTGCACGGAGGCAGAAATCGCAGGGAGGGGAAGGAATTGACTATGCTACAAATATACCTTTCGGTGTGCAAAATAATAGATTTTTCCCTTTCCGCGGCATGAATTAATACTCTTCAGATGGTGGGCAAGACCGGCCCGGTATTCATTGCGGATGCTCCGGCCCCCATCACAGGGTACACTGCTTTCTTAATGCAAAGCTTGATCAGTTTATGCCACCCAAACTGCCAGCAAGAGTACAAACTGCTTTCGGACGAACTAAATTTGGGAAGTTTCCCCTGGACCCACAGAAAATTTGTTGCTTCAACACATGCCCCGGATCGCTCTGACCCAGTTGTCTGCTCCCTTTTCCCCTCCGGGAAGTCTGTCCCCCTTGTTATGTGGGGACATTGACCCCGAACGGGCTTAACAAAGTTAGTCTAAGAACACTCGGGAGGAAGTGGGAGGATGAAAATGGGCAGGATTTAGAAGGTGTGTTTATATAATGGATGATGAAAAACCGGGCAATATGGTGAAGGTAAAATTTCCCTTTACCTAATTTTAATTTGGGGTACAGGAAAAGTTTTGTTAGCCCATTTTAAAAAAATCTCGAAGCCTCTGGTCACCTGGGGCGGACCTCAAAAGCGAAAGAGCCTCGGATCGAACATCAAAAAATGATTTGGTATAAAAAAAAAATTTTTTTATAAAAAAGAAAAAAAGCAGTTCCATGGGGCCCGGTGACAGCCATGGACCCAAAATCAAAATGGGCCAATTTAGCAATGGGGGGTAAAGTTGGAACGAATTATGTGAACATGTTAAGAAAGCAAGGGAACACAAAGGATGAAACTTTCCCCCTGAATAAGAAAAGATGGTAATAAACAGTAAGCATGGGAAAAAAAAACAGATGCATTGGCAGAATTTCTCAAGTAAAATGGACAGTTTCCCAAACTGAGCAAAAAACACACTTCCCATCTTGAATAATAAGAAACTAATCAGGATTACACTTTTATTTTTAACACATGTTTAAGTTCCTGCAAATGGCCTACACCTTGGAAACAATGTAATGCCCCTATCTTTAAAAAGGGGGACAAATCCAGTCCAAAAAAATACCGACCAGTTTCCTTGCTGTAAATAATTAGCAAGATATGTGAAAAAAAAGAAAATTCTTCCCACCTAAACCACCTCAACCCGTCATTCTGGCTTTCGGAAGAACCGCTCTGCTGCCGACCTGCTGTTACAGAGGACTGCGGACTCGTCAACTGCACTGGACCGCGGACAGCGCACTTGTGCTCTTGCCCTGGCCATAGAGGGAGCCTTTGATAGGGTATGGCACTTAGGTTTTTAAATAAGTTAAAAGCATTTGGAGTGGACGGTGAACTCCTGGTCCTTTTGAAAAATGATCTACTCGACAGACAAATGAAAGTAGTTCTTGATTGAAAACACTCTGCTTACTACGACATCAAAGCAGGTGTCCCTCAAGGAAGCATATTGGGCTCTCTGCTGTGGAATGTCTTCCTCAATGGCTTGCTCACCTCATCCCTCAAGTCAAAGCAACGAACAGTGATGTCCAAGTAAACTTCACTGAGAAAAATAAGACCACAAGAGGAAATTGAAATACTGGGCATCACATTCGACAAAAAATGACATTCAAAAGTCACATAGAAAGCTTGGCGAGAAGGGCTTCGCGGAAACTGGACGGTGAAGGGAAGGAGCTCCTCTACAAGGCACAAATTCGCTCTTCACTCGAGTACTCCTGCCTCGCGTGGGGAGGAGCAAACATCACTATCCTCAAAATCTATGATAGAATACAAGAAAGAGCGAAGAAAATCATCGAAGACAGGACCCGACAGTATCAACCGAACCTCGACAGCCTTCAACACAGGAGAGACGTAGCTGGCTTGACAACGATGTTCCGCATCCATCGCAAACATCCTGCAGCCAATGACACTGCCAGGAAGACGAGCTGCCGCCAAACGAGAACAGTGGAACGAGCGCCGCCGCACCGGAGGAACCTCGTTGTTGCACGAATAGATAATTAAATGATTTGTATATTATGTGTTATAGTACATAAGTACGTGGCGCAATGAGATGAGGTTAGACTTTCAGATAGGATTCACTAAAATGAATTTCTTTAGTCTGTAAAAAAATTATGTAATTGTATGAAGAGAGAGAGAGAGAGAGTAGAGTAGAGATTAGAGATTAGAGAGATATTAGAGAGAGAGAGAGAGAAAGAGGGGGGAGAGAAAGAGAGAGGTGAGAGAGAGACAAGAGAAAGGAGAGGGAGAGAAAGAGAGAGAGAGAGAGAGAGAGAGAGAGAGAGAGAGAGGGGGGGGGGAGAAAGAGAGAGGAGAGAGAGAGAAAAGAGAAAGGAGAGAGAGAGAGAAAAGTAGAGAGAAAGAGAGAGGGGGGGCCTGAGATAGCACCACTACTAACGCCTTTCCCCTATGCCTCCTTCAGGAGCTCGGCTGCGACGGCGTGTTGGGCTCCGGGAAGCGGCTGGACTCGTGCGGGCAGTGCGGGGGCGACAACAGCACTTGCAGGGTGATCGCGGGCATCTTCTCCCGCGTCCGGATGCCCTACGGCTACAACATCATCGCCACCCTGCCCGCGGGCGCCACCAACATCACCATCCAGCACTCCAAGCCCTCCACCAACTACCTGGGTGAGTGCGAGCTCCGCCCTCGGCTTCGCTTCCCTTCGGCGACGCTGAAGCTCCTGTGTGGATCGCCAATAAGTCTAGAATTGTTGTCTCCGTGTGCCTGTTGACTCACGGTGTGATTTTTCTCCCACTGCATTGCTGATGAAGTTGAGTTTGCCTTTGCGCGAAAAAGGGAGAGAGAGAGAGAGGGAGATAAATATTATGGTAATAATAGTTCAAAAAAAAAAAAAAAAACGCGTTGGCCGCAGTCTCCGCGCGGACTCGCCGGGAGCAGACCGCGCCTCGCCCTCCGTGCCAGTCTGCCTTCGAGTGAGCGCGATGCGTCTAATTCCTTATTCATGCACGCCACTGCGGATCCGAAGACGTGGATTTTCGGTATATTTGCCTACGTTAATTTCCCTCTTTTTGCTGTTCCGACTGTATATCTCTCCTTCATGAAACATTCATGCTATTTTTGCCGCAACTGAGTGTTTGCTTGTGTGCTTCGAAGCAGTGCAAACACGGAGGATCTTGTCGATATCTTGACGACACGGAATTTTAGAGCAAGATCGGAGAGCGTTCCTCTCGGGGGCGCTTCGCCAAGCAAACATGTTTCATAGTTCAGTATGTTTGCCGCTGCGCCGAACGGAGGGAAATGAGAATAAAACTCCGTCATTTTCACTTTTTTTTTTCTTTTCTGTATCTGCCATTAAAAAAATTTTTCACGGTCGTTTCACAAATGCACCCAAATTGCTCTCGTAATTTAAACTGAAAAAAAAATATGTGTCTATATCACAACGAAGTAATCCACACTAACAATTAGATAACACGGAGCTTCCCCAACCAGCCCTGCGACTCCAAGGCGGGGACTTCTTCATCAACGGCAACTGGGCGGTCAATGGCTCCGGCAACTACCCGGCGGCGGGCACCCTGTTCGCGTACCAGCGCCCCGAGATGTTCCTCGGCGACAAGGTGGTCGCGGCCGGGCCCCTCGCGCAGCCCGTCGCGTTTATGGTCAGTGCTACGCTTTGGGCCCCTGAGAGAAGAGAGAGAGAGAGATCGAGGGGAAGAGAGAGGGGTGAGAGAGAGAGGGGGAGGGGGAGGGGAGAGGGGGAAGAGAGAGAGAAAAGAGAGGGAGAAAAGGAGGAGGGAGAGGAAGGGAGGGGGGAGGGGGGAGAGGAGGGAGAGGAGAGGGAAGGGAGAGAAAGAGAGAGGGGAGAGAAAAAGAGAGGAGAAAGAGAGAGGAGAGGGGAGAGAGAGAAAGAGGGGGGAGAGAGGAGAGAGAGAGAGAGATAAAGGGGGAGAGAGAGATAGAGAGAGGAGAGAGATGAGAGAGGAGAGAGAGGAATAGAGAGAGAGAGGGAGAGGAAAGAGAGAGAGAGAGGGGAGGGGAAGAGGAAGAGGAAGAGAGGGAGAGAGAGAGAGCGAGAGAGAGTGAGGAGAGGAGGGGGTTGAAAAGAGAGGAGAGAGATGGAGAGGGGGGGGGAGAGAGAGAGAGAGAGGGGGGAGAGAGGGAGAGAGAGAGAGAGAGAGAGGATAGAGAAGATGAAGTGAGAGAGAGAGAGAGAGAGAGAGAGGGGGGGGGAGGGTGAGGGGGAGAGAGAAAGCGAGAGAGGAGGGAGATTGAGAGAGGAGGAGGGGAGAGAGAGAGAGAGAGGGAGTGAAGGGATGGAGAGGGGGGGGAGAGAGAGAGAGAGAGAGAGCGAGGAGTTAGAGAGAGGAGAGAGAGAGAGGATTGGAGAGAGAGAAGAAGAGGGGGGAGAGAGAGAGAGAGAGAGAGATAAAGAGGAGAGAGAGAGAGAGAGGAGATTGAGAGGATGAGAGAGAGAGAGAGATGATGAGAGAGAGAGGAATAGAGAGAGAGAGGGAGAGGAAGGGGAAGAGAGAGAGAGAGGGGAGAGAAGAGGAGAGAGGGAGAGGGAGAGAGAGAGTGGAGAGAGAAGAGATGAGAGAGCGAGAGAGAGGAGAGAGAGAGGGGGGGGGGGAGAGAGAGATGAGAGGGGGAGGGGGAGGAGAGAGAGAGGAGAGAGAGAGAGAGAGAGAGAGATGGGGGGGGGAGGAGAGGAGAGATGAGAGAAAGATGAGAGGAGAGATAGATGAGATAGAGAGAGTGAGAGAGAGAGGGTGAAGGGATGGGGGGGAGAGGAAAAGAGAGGAGAGAGAGAGAGATTTTTGGAGATGAGAGGAGAGAGAGAGAGGGGAGAGAGAGGAGGTGGGTAGTAGATAGATTGAGAAGAAATAGAAAGGAAAGAGAGTGAGGAGGGAGAGGAGGGGGAGAGTGAGAGAGGGGGGTGTGGAGAGAGGAGGAGAGAGAGAGAGGAGGAAAAGAGAGAGAGAGAGAGAGAGATGAGAGAGAGGAGAGATGAGAGGAGAGGGAGAGAGGGGGGGGGGAGAGAGAGAGAGAGAGAGGCGGAGAGCGAGAGAGAGTGAGGGAAAGAGATGAGAGAGAGAGAGAGGAGAGGAGAGAGAGGAGAGAGTGAGAGAGAGAGAGGGAGAGGGGGGGTGAGCGAGGAGAGGGGGAGAGAGAGGAGAGAGAGGAGGAGAGAGAGAGAGATGCGGAGGAGAGTTTTAGAGAGAGAAGAGATGAGGGGAAAGAGAGAGAGGAGAGAGAGAGAGAGACGAGGAAGAGAAGAGGAGATGAGAGAGGGAGAGGAGTTGATGAGTGGGGAGAGGGGAGGAGAGAGAGAGAGAGTGAGAGAGAGGGGACTCTGTCTGGCCTTCCTTCCGGGAAAGCTAACCCCTTTGCGCTCCTCCCTCAAGCTGTTCTTCAGTCAACCAACCCGGGGGATCAGTACGATTTACCGTTTTGCGATGTCTTCGTCGGGCAAGGGCTCGCC
>NC_061830.1:25068979-25071479 GCF_019202785.1 Penaeus chinensis | reverse complement strand
CCCATGGCGATCACGTGACTTTTATACCTCAGTGAAGCGGTAATCAGAAAAAATAGTGTATAGAAAACAGTACAACTTCTCATGAGATGATGATGCTTGACCTGCGGGATTGACCCGGGGGTGAATTCTGACCTTTTTCCGAATGTGTCACCTCGTTTCCGCAGCGCAGGCCAGGAAGTTGCTTGAGCTTGGCGTCAGTCGGTTTACGGATTAACTGATACTAATGGTAATTATCAACATCACAGTAAACCTGCCTTGAGAATAAGCTTGTATTACGTATCTAGATATTCAAAGATGATACTCATGAATCATGTTCACAGACAACAACAAGGCATATATTTTTAAGACATTAGTACGAGGAAACGTTACAAACCCAATGAACCATGAGCGGAGGCCGTCTACCCGTGCGACGTTTTCCGTCCAGAGCAGCTGAAGCAGGAGGTCTGCGGCGCGGCGGGCGTCGCGGGCGCTTGGCGGAGGCCCCGCGAGCCGCAGGAGGCGGAGGCCCGAGCGGAACCAATGGAAGTCGCATTGCTATTTTCCTCTTTGGTTTGGGTCATGATGACTCTGATCCTGTCTTGCCTTGGGAGTTCGTTGTTTCTTGGGGCATGCCTTAGCGTCATACGCATGTCAATGCATTTTTTAATTTATAATTTTCCTTCAACTATTTTAACTATAATCAGGTGACATCTTACTTAGTCTTCCAATCATATATTCATCCGTATTTTTTCGACATTATGCTATTTAAAGTCTTTGTCAAGTACATTGTTCATCTTACTGACTTGTAAACATGTAGTCCCCTTGTGGCTACAACTCTTAAGCTTATAGATTTAAGCTTGTAGTCTTTCTGGCTGATAGACATAAGCTTCAGTCTTCAAGCTTCCAGTCTTTTGAGCTTACGAACTGTAAAGCTTCCAGTCACTGAGTTTACGTTCTCTTGCGCCCGGGGTCCAGATACTCCACGGCGGAGACACTTTCAAGCTTACTGACTATCACGTATATTCAGCTTGGACTTTCGATACTAATCTTCTGCTTACATTTTCCACCATGATATATTTCCTTTATATTTTCTCTCTCTCACCTTCTCGTATTTCTGGAATAAATGTGATGATTTTAGAGTAAATATATGGGCTAATATTGTAAATATGGCTGTACAATAAATATGTATACAAATTTGCGGCGTTTCATTATACCTGAAGGCAAATCAGACCAAAAGAGGAAAATAAAGCCGAAGATTGGCACACTTTTTACAAATGGAAAGAAGACGAGACGGAGAAGTCCAAACTTTCCTCACACACGCGAGAGGCAAGATTAATGAAAGAGGATGATAGAAAAAGAAAAGATTTCAAGTTGCAACATAAATAGATAAACACAAAATAGGAAAATAGAAAACATACCAGAAGACATATAGGTGCAAGAGACTAATAATGTAATGCAAATGCCATTTTATGTATAATATAATAATAAGTAGTTATAATAATGATAAATAATGGAAATGATAATGTTAACAATAATACTGGTAATGATGATAATAGCCATAAAAATAATAACAATTATGATAATAATGATAATAATAAGACTATTCATAATCATAGTAATAGTAATGATAGTAGTAATATTCATAACAAACATAATAATAATAATGATAACAATGACAATAATGATAATGATGATATTGATCACGAAAATAATAATAATAATAATGATACAAAAAAATGATAAAAGATATAATAATAAAAATTATATTATAATAAAAATGATAATAATATAAATTATATTTATGATAATAATGATTAAACAAAATAATAATAGCATTAACAATGCTGATAACAATAACAACAACAATAATAATAATAATGGTAATAACATTAACAATGATAATAATAATAATAATAATCATAATAAAAAAAAATATTAATGATAATGATGATAATAAAAACTAGATAATAATTATTCTAACTAAATCTAAATATGATAATATTTATGATAACGATAGAAAATAATGATGATGATGATGATAATAATAATAATAATAATAATAATAATAATAATAGCAATGATGATAATAATAATAATAATAATAATGATAATAATCATAGGCATAATCAAAATGGCACTAGAAATAATGACGAAATTATTATAGTATAGTGATGAGAACAATCATGATAATAATAATGATAATGAGAAGTATGACAAAAATTACAATAATGATATTAATAACAATAGTGATGATGATGATGATAATTATAATAATAATAATAATAAATTATAATAATAACAACAACAATAATAATAATAATTATGATGATGATGCTAATAATAATAATAATAATAGTAATAATAACAACAATAAAAATAATAATGATAATAATAATAATGAGAAGAAAAAGAATAATAATAACAATGATAATAATAACAATAAAACAACAACAACAACAACAACAACAATAATAATAATAATAATAACAATAATAATGATAATAATAATAATGATAATAAT
>NC_061830.1:25053979-25056479 GCF_019202785.1 Penaeus chinensis | reverse complement strand
TCATGATCGTCAACGGGCTCGTCTGCATTACGTCCCCGGTGCCTCCGGGAATACGAATTCCTCTCGTGGAACATATTTACTTAGGTGATTTATATGGCACTTCATCTCATTGTGTGGTATGTAGGGGTCTTGGACGACGTAATTCACGGGCCCCACTTTCCTCAGGACGCGGCCAGGTCTACTCGACTCTAATCATGGCTACGGCCTCATTCGACACAGTGCTAGAAACACTACCATCTCGGCGCAAAGTACTGGAGTAGCACCATCAACAGAACCAGTTTCTCACCTGTTACAAGTATACTATCTGAGCACGTTATTTGCTCCCGGAATCGTATTTTGTCTCCCCTTCAATGTTTCGTGTCATGACTGTATGAGGTGTGATACGAGCAGACTGCTGGCGGCTTTTGGATACGCGGTCGCTCGGTTTCCTGTGAGTTTATTACTGTTTGGATGTACATTCCATAATCTCTGAGCTGCGTTAACTAGTAATTTCAGAGGCTTATCCTCTTTCAAAGTTCACGCCCCTCGCAGCCACTGGGGAAGACCTTGCAAGAATATATACCTTAACAATTCGTCTGGCACTCCAACCGAACGAGGGAAATCGATTCGACCGTGACGAAGAAATTAATCAGCACTTGACTGGAAGCAAATTTATAGTTATTCGGGTGATTGAGGAAATCAATAAAAAAGCAAGTTCTCCTGAATTTTGTGCAGTATTTCTTTAAATTCTATCTATAACATAGTCCCATTAGAACGGGAGAATTGATAAGAAGTTCAGCAGTACCGCGGCATGAACTAGTCTGCTCCTACGAAAGAGTTATCTGTCCACAGCTGCGTTGTGATCTCGATTTGCCGAAGCCACGATTCTACCTCTTGGTTTCTTGTAAGAGGCTGGGATGCTGGCGTATCAGTCTTAAAATGATAAACTCGCTCTCTGTAAATCATGCACTCTACAGATGAGCGTGCTTCAGATGTCAATGAATTACCGTATTGTTAGTACTATTCTGTCTCAAGGCCGCATACTATGCTTGTATACTGGTCATTTGCTCGCTCAGTTATTGGAACTTGAGTCAGTTCCTCCTATATGGGAAGATCTAATTTCTCCGATGATACATACTGCGGCAGTTTACGCGCTGATCCCGATGAGAGCAAAACAGGACAGAACAAATAAGCAAAACAAGAGTGACACTAAAACCTCTCTCAAACTGTCACAAGCAACTAGCTCCGAGAAACACTGCACTTATCGAATTAGTTATGCTAATCAGAATACTGTGTTGTAACTTACAGCTGCCTTCAAATAATACAACGATTACAAGTTGTAGCAAAATGTTTTCAATTATCTCTCGCAAAGATTTAAAAATGCGCTCGCTGCCACCACCCATTTAGTTGCCACATGGAAACGGAATATTGATGTAGTGAGATGATTTTTATTAAATCAACACGTGTTCCCTGTTACCCTCATAAAATAACTTCTCACGACCACTCACTTCTGAGCTTTGCAGTAGGCCCATTCTAGGGTTACTCCACAAGCGACCGGCCATCACCAGAACCCGAAGAGCAATGCCTTTGAAGCCTCTTTGCTTTTCTCGTTATCTCTTGACGCGAGCTTGGCGATGCGTGTGGCACTCCGGTTACCATGAATTATAGCAAGACGGCAGGGTCTCCCTCAGTCCGAATGGCCGATGTCCTGGCCTTACACTTTACAATAAAATACATCACTGATTTCAGGAAATAAAAACGTCTATGAGACCCAGGTGTACTGTTTTAGGAGTGAGAAGCCCGGAAACGCATGGGATGTGGTGCTTCAAGAAAGCATTTGCCATGGAATGATCAGCCCACAGGCAGGGGAAAGAAAGACGTTTCCGGGCCGTTTCCTGGATTCGGTATCAAATCTGTGGTCACTGTGTTCGATATCCCCAGACAAGGTACCTCTGATCCGGAGGATTATACACGATGTAAAACCAACAACAAAAGTTCTGTTTGTATCCTGGTAGCAATGTCGTTGGTGTACTACAAAATTTTCACTCACATTTGTTGCTCTCTGCAGATCTAGCCGCGCCATTTACACTGTCGCCTCTCCACTAGGAAAACCATTCATATTATTATCATTATTATCATTATTATTATTATTATTATTATTATTATTATTATTATTATTATTATTATTATTATTAAAATCAGTGCACGTGCTTATACACACATGTGGGTGATGCGCGGTTCACGGATGCATACATTCACTGCGGCAATTTGTGTGTGCATAAGCACGTGCACTGATTTTAATAATAATAATAATAATAATAATAATAATAATAATAATAATAATAATATGAATGGTTTTCCTAGTGGAGAGGCGACAGTGTAAATATAAATTATTATTATTATCATTATTATTATTATTATTATTATTATCATTATTATTATTATTATTATTATAGTTGTTGTTATTGTTACTATTACCATTGTTATAGTTCATGTTATTATTAATATTGTGGCATATCAA
>NC_061830.1:25021479-25023979 GCF_019202785.1 Penaeus chinensis | reverse complement strand
TACCCAGCAAAACCAACGTGAGAGTGACTGCACATATAATTTGTATGACTTAACTCATTTATGGGAGAGGAAGGGAAGAAAAAGAAATGAAACGTTCCATAATATGTACTTGTATGATTTTTGTATCGAAGGATGCGTTTGTCGAGCGGATTTCGAAGATGCGATAGTTCGTGTTGAAAACCAAAAGGACGCAGTGACCATAAGGACGCAGTCACAACACAGTAAAGGGAGAACGCGCATAAGGAGACGTAAACAGTGCGGTGTCGCCCCGGCCAGCGGAGGCCCGGAGGTGGATGTCCTCGGAATAGTGACGGAGTACAAACTAAAGGTCAAACGGAATCAGCCATATTCAGCAACTAGGCTCCCACTGAGGCGATGGGTCCAAACTGACGCGGGGTAAACACATGAAGCCCATGTGGTCTTCTGGTCTAATGGCTTCCACAAATTGTGCTTATGTGCAAGCCATAATACACAAACACACACACACACATATATATATTGACTAGTGTAGAGTTCCGTGACTAATCATATAAACAGAACTGAATTCATATTTATTTCCTATTGTTCGTGTTATCTATTTGAATATGTAAATGAGGAAATAACGCACAATACATTGTTTAATTTAGCATTCAGTCAATTTAGCTTTTTCTCATTTACCTTTTTTTTTTTTTTTTTTTTTTTTTTTAGATATTTAAAATACAGAAGTAAAGTCTGAATTGTTCTAATACTTTGTTTGTGAGAATCAAGTATAATTCTTGAGCCGAGAACAAGAAAGACCAAATGTCATAAAATTTGAGAAAAATGCATATGAAAGTATTTTTTCCTGTGGTTAATAAAACAGTGATGTATTTTTTGTGCTTTCAAAACAAGCATTGCGAAAAAAGTTTTTGCTTTTGAAAAATGAATTGGATCATTTATTACATTTGACATTTAAACCATTCCTCCTAATCAAATTACCTTTTTTTTCTACCATCTTATGGCTTAAAAAATATACAAACTTTGTTATAAACAAATAAATTTTAATTTGAATATATAAATAAAATACATGCAAAATCTATTACTTGTTTGCTGAAAATGCCATTTTGAGGAAAATATAGAACAGTAACACAGACCAACCTGAAGTTTTCAGCCGCTATGTATTTAACTTACAGTCATTTGTGGTAGTCAGTCACACGTTGGCGAACACGATTTATCAGTAACTTTTAAAAGCAATGGTAAGTCACCGATGGCATTAGCCTTTTTTAACACATAGAAGCATTTAATTTCGGTGGCAGACTAAGCTCAAAATTGGCTTTTTCGTTGGACTTTCTAGCTCTAGGCCCTAGAATTAAGAGCTGCTAATGCTCTTTGAATTCCCCCCAAAATATTAAAATGAATAAATGACTTGGACATTTACTTTTATGCTCTTGATGCCATTAATATATACCATAGAGCAATAAAATCCATAAAATGCTCAATAACTATAAAAAAGGCATGAGCACAACCAGTAGCGTGGAAGCAGGAGTGGGAGGGGGTCATGAGCTGCTAGAGAGGAGGCTCGAAACACAATAATCGACCTACAATTTTCTTCCAGCAAACATTGCCAGTCAGACTCTTCTAGATAGATTTCAATTTTCTGTACCAAGTCTGATCAGTGTTACACTATATTTTATATTGTTAAAAAAAGAAAAAGAAATGACGTTGCCACTCGCCAAAACCTAAGAAACTAATGCAGATGTTAATATTTGCTACTGAATCACATCTGATTGATCGGTAGTTCAGGAAGCGATGAGTCAGCTAAAGTCATGTTATGGCTTCCCACATGCGTTTTTAGGCTTTTGCCTAACACTGATCTTTCCGTAGGCCAGGCGGAAGTGCGCCGCTCGCATGCACATTGCGCGCCCCTTGTAATTTAGTAAAGCTGCGGTCGAAAATGCAATAAATAAGAACCGTGGGCTGGTCTGACCCAGGCCCAGCCCTTCAGCCAAGTGAATTTAACCTTGGGTAGAAAAGATTTGTTCTCTTTAACTTAAAAATCCAGTCATTGCCTCCTCAATTCCAACTTTTTCCGAATTAGAGTGCCCTGTATTGCGGATTTATGACGTGTTATCATCTGAAGATGGAATCCAGGTGGATTCCGAAACTGTAGTCTCATTTTCAATTAAATCTAGTTTTTCATTGTGGGTTTTTATACCATATATATATATATATATATATATATATATATATATATATATATGAATGTGAAATATATAAATGGAGAAGGAAAATGAGAGGACAGCGCTGACATCGAACTAAACCCAGTGAGAATTTACATCTACTGCATTTTTCGCTGTTTGCCTGCAGCTGAAACAAGCGCTAGCCGAGGACGTGAAATCTGACGAACCATGGCATCAAATTGGTCTCTCTTCATGTACTGTATATCCTACCGCAGACACAACTGAAGTACACAAACATATGTGTTTGTGTATTTTATGTCTAAATGCTAATTTTCACATCAACGTCACTGTTACTATGTTGA
>NC_061830.1:25001479-25003979 GCF_019202785.1 Penaeus chinensis | reverse complement strand
CTACTGTATCATCATAATCATTATAATTTTCATTATCACCATTATTATTATTATTATTATTACTGTTATCGTTAATACAATTATTTTTACTGTTATTGTTATTAACATCGTTATGATTACTCTTTTTATTTTGTTTCTCTATTATTGTTGTCATCTTTGTTATTCCGCAGTTTGTATCATCTGCATCACTGCGACTACTTCTATCACCATCGGCGTCGCTATCATCTTATTGCCTAACACCCCTCATTCTTTAATTTCCTTACTGCGATTACTATATCTATCATGAATATGACATGCAAATATTGCATCTCCAATCCAATGAATAAAAATTACATCAAGATGTTAAATGACAGATAATGTGAAGGACTGCATGCTACTAAACGTATTTTGTTAAAATCAGCTCATGTACACACAAGCCACATATTTGCTTATTTAACTTTATCTATCTCTGAGACTATTTCAATGAACAGACGAATCCAAGCAAGACACAGGGTGTGAAACTTTCGGCAGACCCTAAAATTGCGGCTCCCGGGTTAAGTGAAGCGCGGAACGCGAGATGTGACGCAGCCAGTTCTAAAATTGGTGGCGGAATGGAGAACTTCGTTGCAGGTCATGCGGAACAGGAATCTCATTTCCAAGATCTTATCCTATAAAGTTGTTTTCGAACTTTAATCCGCAACACATCGAACTATCCGCAACAGAACGTAAATTATCTATATATACGAGCACAAATATATATATATATATATATATATATATACATATATACATGCATGTATATAAATATATGCATATATATACATATATACATATACATATGTATACACATATATATACAGATATATATATATACTGTGTGTGTGTATATATATATATGTGTGTGTGTGTGTGTGTGTGTGTGTGTGTGTGTGTGTGTGTGTGTGTGTATGTATTAGTATGAACAGGTAGACTAACACTCGTGAAGAATTCCATCTTTATTATAGACGTTTCGAAGGTATAAACTAGACCTCCATCATCAGTAAACCGCCAAAAGTACCATTCAAAAGTCAGTTAGACAATAATTGATACGAAAACTAGGTTCCAAAACAAATTACAAATGCGCAAGATAAATGAGAACATTTTATACAAAAAAGTAATGAAAACAAAAAGAACGACATACAATATAAACATATAAATGGAATGACATAACATATACAACGAAACAAAAGACTATAATAACCAAAAAGGTACAAAACTAACCAAAGTGGGTGTTGGTGAGAGGGAAGGCCTATCGGGTGAATAGGTTGTTGCGGTGGTTGTATGTATGAGGATTCCGAGATGATAAGGTCAGGCCGGGAGGATCCCACGTACCGAGCTTGGCAGCAAGGACAGGTAAATAAGTACACTACGTTAGAACACATGTCAGAGTTACATCTCAAAGGTTGTTTTAAAAAATTGGCTATATTGTTAGTGTTGGTGAAGACAAAGGTGAATTTAATTTGAGGGTAATTATTTAGTAACAGTAATTTTAGTTGCTTCCTGATTTCAAAACTTAAACTACCCATGTACGGTAGTTTAACATATTTGAGTTTTTTTGTTTTTTTGTTTTTAACAGTAGGGACAATGGTTTGGTTTGAGAATATTTTACAAAGAAAGGTTTTGGTAATTTTATCAAATAAGAACAATGGGTACCCATTATTTGTAAAGAATTCTTTCAGAAAGTTCATTTCGTCATGAAAAGTTGACCAGTTGCTCCACAGGTTATATGCTCGAGTCATTAGAGTTTTGATGCTGTTAATTTTGTATAATATGGAATGTAGCTAAGGAAGTGAAGTCCGAGGCTAGTGAAGGTTGGCTTTCGGTCAATGCTTGTATGGAAGGTGCCATTATTATAGGTGATTAGCGTGTCCAAAAATGGTAATTGACTGTTTTCCTGCATCTCACAGGTAAACATGATGCTTGGGTGTTTCGAGTTTAGATAGTTTAGAAAAATGTTTACGTGTGAGGGGTGTTTAAAAAGGAGAAAGGTAGCATCGATGTATCGACGATAATGAACGGGTTTAAATTCAGGCGGACATTGTTCAAGCCAGATAGGGAACCCATCGCTAAACCGTCTGTTTGACTGTATAAACAATCATCAACAGTAAAAACCGAGTGATGGGCTGCAATCTTAAGTAATTTTTAAAATTTAGCTTTTGATAAGCCAAATTCGTTGAGATGTGTTTAGATTGACTATTAAATCTGTGGTTTCATGAAGGGGAACATTAGTGAACAATGACTCAACATCGAAACTTGCCATGGTGATGGGTTGTTGAAGCTTAAGGGATGTAATTTCATTATCAAAAGTAGTAGAATTTTCGATTGTGTACAGATTGGTGGTGAGAGGGGATATGATAGGAACCAGAAACTTTGCAGTGTTATAGTTGAAAGTACCAATTAAAGAAGGAATGGGTCTTAGAGGAATGTTAGGTTTATGAACTTTGGGGAGTCCATAGAGTAGCCCAGGTCTGGAGCCAGAAGT
>NC_061830.1:24991479-24996479 GCF_019202785.1 Penaeus chinensis | reverse complement strand
TGTCGGATACTATGGTCAGGGCATCTAGAAAAAAAAAAGTGTTCGGTAAAAGTTACGAATACTGAGTGTGAGCCAAAGTAACAGGGTGCTGTACGGACGACCGTAGGCGAGCCTTGGTGAGTGGCAGCACTTGACCTGGCGCTCGCATCCTCCCCGCACCAGACCGCAGGGAATTAATCCCCTTAGAAGCGGACAACCACCCCCTCACTGTCCCATCATGGAGGGGAGGGGGACATGCTCGGGGCCCCCGCATTGCCATCTACCACCCCCTCATCCCTCCACCCTATGGGAGGGATTGACTTCACTGAGCATAGGGATATGAACGGTGTGGGATCGCCCCCGATGTGGATGACTAGGGATTCCAACTCATTCGGACGAAGGGGAAGGCAGTGAATACCACATCGCGTAACAGCAGCAACATGACCGAGAAAACAACCGGAGAAAGGCCAAACAACGCAAACCCATCCCCTCCGGAACCGGTACATTAGACTGGCCTTTCCGGAGAACACGTGTATCGTAGATAAAATCAGGTGGATGAGGGAGGTCAGCCAGCTGCCGCCTCTCCAAGAGGGAGGCCTGCTAGACATGGTGCAAGGGAAATGGACATCGTCGAGCTACGTCTATGTACGAGGAACAACATAACTACGTGGCCCTGATGGTTAATGGCACTTTCGCGGGGATTTCTCCCCTGAACAAAGACGATTATCAGCCCTAGTTACCAGGTTTCCGAAGGAGACCGCCGCTGAGGAAGCACTGCATCTTCCAGGTGTTTTTAAAGCTCGGAGGATTTACAAGAACGGACAGCTCTTAAATAGGATCATCATTGTATGGAGCGGAGAAGAGCCGCTACCTAAAGAAAATACATAGAGCCAAGCTCCGTTCGACAGTGGTGCTCAAAGGTTGAGGTCTGCTACAAGTGCCAGGGTTACGGCCACGTAGTTAAATATTGCAAGAAAGAAACAGCCTGTGCAGAAGCTCACCAGACAAAAGACTGTCCTGCAAGAAACAACGACAACTAAGACACCGTCACCATCGTGAAGAGGTGCGTTAGGTGCGGAGCGTACGGTGACGGCCGTAACTGCCCCCACAAACCGCCACGCGCACCCCCCCCCCCCCAACCCCCAATCCTGACCGTACTGTAAGGATAGGTGTTTAATCTGTAATGAGGAGACCGACTCAAACCCCAGCCTCGTGAAGCGAGCTAAAGCCTCTCGTGAAGTGAGAACGGCTTAGGGACGCAAATGAGGGTCCCGTTCACTCCCTTGATACCTTATACATATCCTGGGCCTGTAAAATGGTAGCGGGCAGTGGCCCAGGATCCGACGCAGGCTTGACATGTACCCTGAGCGGAGAAAATATAGACAAGTCCTTGTGGCTCAGCCTATCATTTAAAATATGACAAAACCAAAGAACCAAAAGAAACTGAACTGAAACTGCTTAAGGCACTAAAATGTAAAATTAATACATACTAATATTACGTTACTTTTTTATAAAATACTTAAAACGTTATATATTGAACTTAAAAGGGGATTGAAAGTTAAAAGCAAAGAGGGAAATCCAAATCCTGAAGGGCTTCGGTCAAAACACGTCTAAAAGTATTTAAAAACATTGAACACATAATAAAACACAAATAAAAAAAGACAACGTCCAGCAAATAACCTAGGCAAGTAACGGGAAGTCTGCTCAGTACAACCTTTGCTCTGTTGACCTCTCAGGCTGAAGTAAATCCAGAGGGGGTGACACAAACACAGGTTCAGATAGATCTCTCTTTAATGTTCTGCCCGATCCGAATTTATACACGAACGTCTTGGTGACGTCACTGC
Organism: Penaeus chinensis; assembly: GCF_019202785.1. NCBI lineage: Eukaryota > Metazoa > Arthropoda > Malacostraca > Decapoda > Penaeidae > Penaeus > Penaeus chinensis. The sequence continues at coordinate 24,994,656 of NC_061830.1, read as the reverse complement.
CTTCATTTTCATCTTTTCATAAATAAATATAATCAAAATGTGAAAAGTACATAAAATATATAAAAATAAACGAGAATGATAAAAAAGTAAACGGGCTAAGACAAATAATTAAAATCATTGAAAAGTAAAGCTTCTTAAAAAAGTCCTGACGTCATTAGCCGAAAAGCTAAAAAGACGATGTCAGTAACGTAAAACATGAATAAAAACATTTAAAGGGAAAAATCATAAAACTAAAATACAAATACATATAATAAAAATACAAGTTTACAATATAAAAAGGACAAACCCCGTCATGCTCATCTATAAATCGAAAAAGGCTAAAATAAGACTACGTAAAATAAATCTTAATTTAAAAAAGAACAATTAAAATGACGATCAAAAACTTTAAAAACACTAAATAAAATATTGCGGAGGCAAACTTTAAGAACTTAAACAATAAAAGAAATCAATCAATACCTAAAAGAACGCAATAAAACACAGAAAACGTGATGAACGCGACTAAGAAAATGGGGTTAAAAAAAGGGAAACTAAACTAAAAGTGAGCAGGGGTAAAAACAAACAGCAAAAAGATGTCCCACGCAGGGGAGACGGAGATCATCTGGACATCCCATCTGGATTCTACTGTGACTCTCAGAGGTGAGGTTTGGAGAACCTCCACAGTACCCATTGACCGCGGAGTGGCGATGCCCAACCCAGCAACACCTCACTCAGTGCCGTGTGACGTCACCAACCCACAGGAATTCCCGCATCTGCCGGGGGAATTCCCCATCCCAGGAAACAGTGCCACAGAAGCAACCATTGGTGAACAAAACAAGGAACTGGTTAAGGAAATGAGAAGCTTCAGACAAGAGCTTGCTGAATTGAGAAAAATGGTTATGGAAATAAAAAGCGATTGGAGAGTAGACAGGGAAAATATGCTTTCTAATGATGTTAGTGATGTTGAAAATACGAATGAGGTCTCTGATGCCGTTATTACGCAAGATACGATCGACGAATCATCTGAAAACAGTGACGACAGTGACAGTGAAAATAACGTCGACGAAGATATGTATGGAACGGAAGAACTGTGGGACATCACTCAGAAAATGATATCAGGTACGGATTATTCGTCTAATATCAATATTAGGAAAGCCCGCAGAATTGGTGTAAATAAACAAGATGGAACACATATATGTTATGCTGTACAAGAAATGTGCAGATTAAAGGGCTTCATCAAACCCAAAATTGACCAATCAGCTAACCACAGGGTGTGACGGACAAAAAAAAACAATTACTTATCTTTCATGGAATATACGTGGTGTCAAACGCAGAATGACTTGCTTTACTATATTCATAACAATAACAATAATGTTGATGTTATCTGTTTACAAGAGCCCTTCACCTCAGCCATTAAAATACAAACCGAACCTAGAATTAGAGGGTACCACTTCTATACGAACACTGGAATGACAGGCCTATTGACTTATGTCAGTGACACCATAAGAATACATAAAGAAGTCTGATGACATTAATGTGCCATATTAGCATTCATATATCCGAACATCCTCTGGGTTTTTCTTTCCGTACAATGTATACGCAAGGTGTAGAAAGTTTCAAACTGATTCACTGCCCAACTTTCAGAATCATGGCACAATATGCATGGGGGATTTTAATGCTAGACATTATACATTTGGAGACAGTCAATGCAATAGAAATTGCGAAAAGTTCCGAAATACTGTAAACAATAGATCTATGACCGTATATGATACAGACGGGAGAACTCACGTGGCACTTGTTGTAGTGTAAGGAATCAGAAATAGATAGCAAAATGAAGCCATGAGGATTATCCTCGGCGCCCCGAGAACAGCAAGGATTGTGAACGTGATATCAGAACTAAACCCATCTTATATTTCTGATAGAATCATTTTTATTTCCACCATATATGGGGTCAAAGCTCTAAGGGAACCCTTGTATTTTTTAAGATTTCCAAATTAAACTGCAGCATAAAATCGCGCAAGGAAACGTGACTCATCCCTCACACGCGCGCCATCTGATACACAAAATCTCCATGAACATTACAAAGCTCAATGTCCCAGGTAGTAGAATACTAGAGGGTCGATCCATTCCACCATGGACAAATTCCAAATTGATCGTGCACCTTACGTGTCTACCACAAAAAAACAGTGTACATAACTGCATGTTAAAACAAATTGCATTAGCAACGGTAAAGGAACACACACAGTCTATGGGCGATGATGTATACGAGTGTTACACTGACGGATCCGTACAGTCTGGATACAAAGCTGGTTGAGCTTGTGCTATATACAAAAATGGCTTACTACAACATCAAGTTAATATGAGAGTGCAAAATTGGGCCATCACTACATAAACGGAGTTAGCAGGTATACTCCTTGCAACGGAATTCTTAATGTCTCGGGGCTCTGGAGTAGTTTTTTGTGGCTACTGTGGTTCCCGAGGCCTTTACGAAATTATTATTATCCGCGAGTGGAAATACTGCCCGTGCGTCACCAGTGCTCTTCGGACACTAAATTCTTTCAAAGCAGGTGGCGACAAGGAAATTGTGAGTTGCATTAAGCGTAACGTAACTTATGCAATAGAGCGCAATTTCAACATTCAATTTGCATGGATACCATCTCATGTTCGCATAAGCAAGCACGACCACGTAGACAAATTGGCGAAGGAAGCCTGCAGCAAAGATACTGTAAACATAGATCTTGGAATGCCTCTCGCTAGGGTTGCGCATATATTGAAAAGTTCTCATAAAGAAGAACTAGTAGATCTGACGAACACTCAAAGGCCTGAAAGCTGTACCATTAGGGACTACGATCAATACAGAGATAACAAGCCTTCCTATGGGTGGGACCGAAGTCGAACCAGAAAATGTGACGTGGTTATTGTCAAAATACGTTTAGGTTACAGAATGTATTGGCAACTGCATGGTGCAGGAAGTGCAGATGAATCTAAATGTAGACTGTGTAACGAAGAAAACAAGCGAACGCTTGAGCACTATATCTCGGAATGTCATGTGATACAGCCTTTCAGACCACCTAACATGAGGTATAAAAAGCTATGTGAATATTTCATTTCAACTGATACACTGGAAGATATACTCGTATTATATCCTAAATTTACTATGTAAAACTGCCGTAAACAAATAACTGTTATGCAAACACAGTG
>NC_061830.1:24978979-24983979 GCF_019202785.1 Penaeus chinensis | reverse complement strand
ACTTTCCACCAAAGCCACGGTTAGGTGTTAGATAACATATCTTTCTTTACAAATGCGACTACCTGTGGCAGGGAGAGATATTTATCAGAACAACACTTGTTTCGCGGAGTTTGGAATTTCTCTGAAGGAAATTAGCGAGAAATGCACCAAGAATATCGGCAGCTTCACCAGCAAATCGTCTTGGCCCTTACTGTCTGACTGGGATATAGTCATCGAACATTTCAATTAGTAGGAATAAGGAGGGAATTGTTTTCTGTATATAAACATTAGAAGGTTGTAAATACTAAACATTTATTCAAGCGAATAGACTTAAACATGATGTCCAAGTCCACATCTCAAAAATATATTTTGATATCTTCAGCTTCCAGAGAAATTATTCGTTAACTTGCTCCCTGCCAAGGTAAGAGCTGGTTCTCTTCCTGATCAGTATTTCTCCCAGTCTAATCATGGTTCTGCGGCAGCTCTTGTTTGTGTGTCTATTTAGAATTAGATTCCCGACCAAACTTCCTCATTAACAAACATAAACCACAATAATTAACCAAAATGGTTAATTATTGGTATAATGAGGAAATTGTGAAAAGTTCGAAATGTTACGATCTAAATTCAGTTCTTATTGTGTCTGTTTTTTCTTTTAATATATATATATGTATATATATGTATATATACAGATATATATATATATATATATATATATATATATATATATATATGTATATACATGCATATATATACACATATGTATATATGTATATATATATATATATATATATATATATATGTGTGTGTGTGTGTGTGTGTATGTGTGTGTGTGTGTGTGTGTGTGTGTGTGTATATAGAGAGAGACAGATAAAGATATAGATATACACAGGCATTATACATATGGGTGTGTGAGAGTGCTCGCACAGACGCACACTCTCAGATTGGTTGGTTGAAATGATTTGCGAAGTTCATTTGATTGTCTGACACTCGGTGCTTACCGTGGCGGTGGGATTGCCAGCAGGCGCTCCTGCCGCCAGGGTGTAAGCATATCGCACAACCTCTGTACCAGCACGGCGGCTGTTGTAGGCGGTCCCTGTCTCAGGAATTGTGTATGCTCACAGTTCTCTAAGTAGTGTACTAGTGTGGCGTTCGGCTCGCCGCAAGGCATGCAGCACCTCTCTTCGCGTTCTATTGTTGTAATAATCTGCCATGCACAGTGGTAACCTAGGCGCATTCTGTGAAGAATTACTTCGGTACCTCTGTTGATTATTTCAGAGAGTGCCAGTGGTTCATAGCCTGTGGCGTCTGAGTACCAGCTGGCCGAGAGGGAGGTTCTCGTTTCCTCTCTGTGGAGTTGCAGGAGGAAGGTACGGCTGACCAAGGCACTCTTCTCCTTAAGTAATTTTCGGCTTGGTTTTATCGTCATGGGATTTGGGGGCATACCCCTGCCAGCGACGGCTAGTCTGTCAGCAAGCTCGTTCCCTCTGATGCCGATGTGGCTTGGGACCCAGTTGATGATAATTCTTCTACCCTGAGCAAGAATTCTCTGTGCCATTGTGAGAATCGTGGTCAGTATGTAGATGTTGTCTGTGGGTGAGCTGTGCTGAAGACAGTCAATAGTTGCCCTGGAGTCTGTGTGTATTACCACGTGTCCTTCCCTTAGGGACGCGTGGGCTAGGGGCTCCCATGATTGTAACTGCCTCTGCCTGTAGCGAGTAGACGTTGTCTGTTACCCTCATGGATTGCATGACATCCCTTGCTGCAAAGGCGGCGCCTGCAGTGTGGCTCAAGGGATCGACCGATCCATCCGTGAAGTATGTTCTACTACCGAGAGGAGTGATGGCTGCAATGACCCTCTCGGCTTCTGCCTTTAGGCTAGGCGTGGGGTATAGGCTCTTATTTATTGACAGGCTCATTATATTGAACTCTATCAAGCTCTGTGCCCACGGCGGGGCTTCGGCAAAGTCGGGGTGGGGGGAGTCCATGCCCTTAGCAAGAAACTGTTCTTTGAGCTGATGGCGTATCAACACCCTGGCTGTGTGAGGCAGCCAGTTGTTTGCAAAGAGCTCGTTGATTTGTTCTAGGCGTCTGACTAATTTCTGACTTAGGCTTGTGTTCCTGGGAGTCTGGATGACCTTTGACAGGAATTGTGTTGCCATTAGATCGATTCGTGAGTCCAGGGAGAGAAGGTTTGCCTCCATCAGGAGGTTGAGGACCTTCGTCCACCTCGGGGCACCCAAAATAATCCTGGCAGCTTCATTTTGGACTGTCTCCAATTTGTCTGTGTACTTTTTCTTGGTGGCAATTAGAGCGACTGAAGCATAGTCCACAACGGGCCCGTACAGCGTGTACATAGAATGATCTTAGTACTTTGTGTCTGGCTCCTATGCGTCTCCTGGTCATTTCTCTCATGAAAAACAGTCTTGCTTTGGCGCGGTCGACCAGGTATAGGACCTCCCTGTGGAAGAAAAGGGTCCGGTCTATCCTTACCCCAAGATATTGGAAGTCCTGGACCCATTCCAATTCCACTCCCTGTATTTTCAGACTTGTGCCTCGAACTCTCCGTCTCAGAGCCATGGCTTTGGATTTGGCTGCAGAGATCTTTAGTCCTGTCCTACAACACTCCTCGGATACAAGGTCCAGACAACGCTGGGCTTTATTCTGTCTGCGTGGTCCAGTGGAGGTGATAGCGAGATCGTCTGCATACGAGATGATCTTGCACCCCACTGGGAGGTGTATGTTGAGGATACAGCACATTAGGGTGTTGAATAGGGCTGGACTGAGAACCCCACCCTGTGGCGTTCTATTTTCGAGTGACATGTGTTGCGATAGGTGACCTTGGAATTTGACATTGGCAGTCCTGAAGTACTCACCTATCAAAACCAAGAGCTTTCCTCTGATTCCCTTCTGGATCAGGCTTTCCTGAATGGCAAGAGGACTGTAAAGGCTCTATATGAACACCTTAAACATATGGTTTAGCAGGAGTAGTGAAAGGGATGGTTGGCTTAACCTCTTTTATTGAGAAGCGTAAGCAACACAGATATTCACACGATACGAGTCTTGGTAAGGCTTAGTGCTTGGTCTGCCCAGAGGGCGGGCGCGGCTGGAGCCAGCCTGACCCGACAAGCGGTCGGAAGGAACTCCCTCAAGTGACTATCTGACCTGGGTCATCCTGAGCCTTTAGTACTGGTGGGTGCGTGGGGCGCGCCCTCCTTTGACCAGGGCGCCGGGTGTTTCCCTCGAGGCGCTTCCTGTTATTCTGGAGTAAGGTCAGGTCAACCAGCTGCCCGGGCCTGTCACACCGCTCTGCCACCTACCTCGCGCCTCGCCCTCGAGGCGCCTTATGTTTGCCTCAAGGGTCACCCAACCTGGCTGGTTCTTGGCTTGTAAACACTTCGTTCTTGCGTGTGCTGTCCCTGATGCATCTTCGTGGCTGCTCGTCCCTGTCGTCATCTTCATCCTGGTCCCTGGTAAATCCGTTCGTCCTCGACATCCCCACGTCCACGAAGGTCTCGCACAGGTCCTCCTTGACTTCGGATTCGTCCTCGTAGTCCTCGACCAGGCCTAACTCGGAGGCTTACTCGCCCAATGCACGTTCCTGCAGATTTCATCCAGGTCCTTCTTGCTTGTACCGACGTCCTCGTTGTCCTCGTCAGGATCACGGGCGTCCGGCAGGAAGCGTCCTCTTTGAGCTCCTGGAGGTTAAGTGGATCTGCGGCGTCCAGGCAAGTTCACAGCATTATGGGTCGACTGGTACCTGCTCTGGCGAGTTCCTGGTCCTTCACTGGATCGACGGGCGTAATTATCCTAGTCTTTCTCGGTATCTGGCGATCTTCCGGTGACGTTTTCCACAGCGACCGAAGGTGACCGTTTCTGCAGCAGGGACTCCTTCGGTACTATGACAGATATCGTGAACACGATTATACACATAAGGGCCAAGATAGTAAGAGAAAAGAAAGACAACAGAGAAGAGGGGATGTTAAGCGCCACTAGCCGATTATTTATATTATTTGCAGTTTTTATGGTTGAACTTTCGTTATTTTCGTCTTCATTTTTTTTCTTTTTTATTTTGTGTTTTATTTTCATAAAGTTAAGGAAAAAAAAATAGGAGAGAGAGACGGTAACAGCGGTCCGCATAGACCGAGCTTGAACTGCTAACCGTCTCTGATAGACAGGAGGGTAAATAAGGGAAATGTCAAAGGCATCCGCAAGGAATTATTTGAACCAATTGTCGTAACGCAGAGAAGAAATGTATGTCACAAGTCACACGACATGACTTGACAAACTCGTGAGAGTGCGTGAGAGTGTGTGTGTGTGTGTGTGAGTGCAAGTGACAGTTAATGAGAGTGAAAGTGACCTCACACAGACCGGACATGGGTGCCAAACACGGAAATTAACGTTCATTTTACACAAATGCAATAAACTAGCTATAGAAGTAATACAAAATTATTTAAAATACTACAATGAATTTAACATTTAATGATATGCAACCGAATGACACACTAATGAATGGTGACATGAAACAATTCGCGAACGAATCTTCTCGGGGAAAAATAATCTGCAGAGGTAACATGTCAAGCTGCACATACAGACTTCATTGACGGGGGGGGGGGGGGGTCTATACTCCAAGAATGCCGTACTTCGTGAAGCGAAATGAGCTGGGAAAATATTAATAACCCACTCTATCTGTGAGTCTGTGATGGGTGCTCATGCACTGAATGCTCTACGGCTATTTATCATGAATCACAACTCGATGGGATTTACCCCAAACATGGCAGAGACGTCAAGGGGGTGAGCGGGATGTGATTAATAAGAGAATCTCAATTCTAGCTTAAACCCTAGTCCTACATTATTAAACGGACGTAAACACGGGTCACACTGGCTCAAAAAGTTGCCGAACGAACTATCGTCGGAGCGCGGATCTTTAGGCATATATGCAACCCCAAGTAATCAGGCATTCTGACACTATGATAAGGGGAAAATCCCTGGCGCTATATAAAAATGTAAGTAATTTGCGTTAC
>NC_061830.1:24936479-24938979 GCF_019202785.1 Penaeus chinensis | reverse complement strand
ATATTTAACAGACATCAATATATTTAAAGGTATTACTGCTATCGAAAAAATGACGCTTTATGTTTCCTTCTGCTTTGCCTCCAACAGCATTAAATCGCAGTCAAAGGGCATACGTCATTTCGGTCAAAGGAAGGAGATGGCAAAGTTAATGGTAAATATTCCACAGAAAGAAATAACAAGCATATTAATCAGAAGCATCGGTACACTTTGCATCCTTGCTAAACATATGAAACCGTTCGTACACACACACAAACATTTGCATTGTATCCTACATTTGCAAATGTAGGATACAATCTAGTCTTCAATCAGAAGAGGGATTCTTTGAGTTTTAGCTTTATTTTCATTCCTAAAGATGCACATGCAGAGATCCGGCTTAAAAACTAGAGGTTGTTTAGATCCTTAACCCACGGGCCGCGGACGGGATGATGGATATGCAGTATCTGTTTTTCTTTTTGTGTTTTTTTTTTTTTCATGTTAAAGGTGGAGAAACTGAATTAAACTGCACGTTGACTATCTAAAGATTTAACACTTTTGCAATGTATAACTTGATTAGAAACAATCGATAGTTAATAGCCACATTATAAATGTTAATGAAAAATGACTGCAATTTGAAATATGCTTATTATAGGAAAGTCAATAGTCATTACCTTACAAAGTACACAGAATGAGCAACGAATGATGATGAAAATAATGTTTTGATCAGATCAGAGAAGAATGCCACAGGGCAGCACAGGGTTAGCCTAAAATATAACTCATAGTTCCACTGCTGTGTGAAATCTCCCCATAATAGCGCCCATTGTAAACATGTAGTAAATCCTTTTTCATAAAGCTATTTTTTCACTACATGGATATTGAACAAAAGGGGGCATTGTATTTAAACGGATTTATATTTCAAAAATATTTGAACAAAGGTTGCTGTTGACATCTCTCTATTTGTTTTTGTTTTACTCTAGTTTCCTGGTTTTTCCTCCTTTAATTCCTCTACCCCCCCCCCCCTTTTTCTCTCTATCAGTATAATGGAAAACGCATTGCAATTAAGACAACGTATATGCAGTTGCAATCATATACATGCATTCACTTTAACTTCATTATTCAGCCTCGCAAAATATATTGCAAGAAGGGAAAGCATACGCAAAGCAAAAACGATATTTTAAGTCGACGGTAGAACGAGAGCTTCATTAACACAGTCATTAAAATCAGGCGACTATTCAGGACTGCAGTCGCAATGGCGTTCGGGCTGGAGAGGCGATTATAGCTTTAGCTTTCGTCTGAATCGAGATGAAATAAATCACGGTAAGTGTATATTTTGTAATTACAGAGTCGAGCTCTTTCTTTTCAACGGCTTTTGATATATTTCCTCTTGGAGCTCTTGTAAAGGACGGCGAATTGCTTTATAATAAATAAACTTGTCGAAGTTAATCACGAAACATGTTATACGTTATTTTTTTTTTTTTTTTTTTTTTTTTTTTTTTTTTTTTTTGAACAAGTGCAGACGGAGCAGTCTGATTAAAGAAAGATAATGTCAGTTAATCGTTCATGTATTGGGAAGCACTGCATATAATAGGTTGTATGACGAATATCGCAAAAGTGATTTACAGCAGAAGGTGAAAACTGATGCTTATGTCTGTCCGGTTTTGTTACTAATATCGCATGACTATCACCTTCAATCCAATAGTGGAGATCCAGTTTTGAAAAATCTTGTATTGATTTAGGGTTCCTGCCAGCTCGGTTGACGGAAATTGCGAAAAAGCGAGTTGACAATTTGTAGGCGATATTTTTATGATTGGGATGAACTGTTCCAGACATTATTAAAATACCTTTTATCACGCAAACAAAGTTTAAACATCTCGGGTATTTTATCTAATCATGCATTATTCTATTTAACGTTATTCTATTTATTTCGGGAATTAAAAACCATGATCATTGCATTTTGGGAAAAAAATATCCTGTAAAGCGTGGCTCCTAACACACACACACACACATATACGTGTGTGTGTGTGTGTGTGTGTGTGTGTGTGTGTGTGTGTGTGTGTGTGTGTGTGTGTGTGTGTGTGTGTGTGTGTGTGTGTGTAATATATGTGTATATAAATGTGTATATGTATATGTAAGCTGAGGAACCCGTCTTCGTGCAACATTGCAACATACAATTCCAAAACGAAGTGTATACCTCTTAGTCTGCCGTCTTAATGAGCTTGCTTACCTGGCCTGCGCTGTTTCTCCCCATATATATTAACTAAATAATGTCTGTGGGGTATCTTTCGCAGCCCAATTTTATTCTTTTATCATACTTAGTCTTTTATTAAGTCTTTTACTTGCTTTTAAGTATACGAACCAGGTATATTTTACTTGCATTATAGAGGTGATCAGCGGATTACCACATGAAACAAGTGGCCGCACTGATTTGCGTTTCGAAATAACCGCGGCAGCATGTTTCGCACAGACTGTGTACACGGAAAATAAATCAGTCTGCTCCGAGACACCGAGGTGTTTCTTTCTCCTC
>NC_061830.1:24913979-24916479 GCF_019202785.1 Penaeus chinensis | reverse complement strand
AACACCGGTAATAAAAGAAGTTTTAATAAAACTTTATTAACTGACATTGCTGTGATGCCAGTACTCTTGATAATGATATTAATTTTTAAGACTTGTTTGCTTCCAGCTTCAAGAAGGGAAGTTACGGAGAAGTTTGCTCTGTTTGATAGAATTATTGCAGTGTGTTACATTTTCCTGGTCATTAAATTTTATGAGAATCCATAATAAAAGGGACTTTCCTTTCAGGAAATATTAGCATAGATTTTATATAGCGTGAAAAGTTAAGTAATTGGAAAATTCTTCGACCAAAAGAAATTCTATTTCCTTAGTATTAGGGTCAGAATAATTACATGACACTCAGGTGAAAATGGCGGTGTGTAATAGAACTGCTCGTGTCTAAATTAGTTGCTACTCTAAACCTCAGCGTTGCGGGCCGAAGATCGCAGGCCAGTCCCCGAGCCCGCGCGCGCCGTCCAGCGAAGCCACCTTTTGCATCCTGCCGCATGTTCTCTCTTGTGCCTCGTTTCACATCCATTGCTGATGGCCTCCGCCCCCAGAACGGTTATGCAGAGTGCTTTGTCCCAGTATTCATTTCGGCAACTGCGGTTAAAACAAATTAATAATATTGACAAAATGAGCCGAAACAGTACTTATCCCAATGATAATGGACTGTAGGCGCCTTCAGTCGAATGTTTGATATTATTCTCGGCTATATAAAACTATTTTTTAGTGAATATTTTTGTATATGTAAATCCCCCCCAATATAATTTGTGTGTGTTGTGGGGTTAATAGATGCGTTTAGTGTTTTATATGATATATATTTATTTTTGGTATATTTTTATATTACTAAAAAATTTAAAAATAAAAATTATAACAATAATAAAAATAAAATTTTTGGGGGGATTTTTAATTAGATATAATAATAATATATATTAAATTTTATAATTTTAAAGTTGTTTATTCACCTTTTTTTATTCATTTACCTTAGCAAATGATGGGGAAGGGAAACTAATTAAACTGCCCAATTTTTTGTTAAAGTTCCGAATTTTCAGATTGCATTAAAACTCCGTGACCCATAATCTTAGGTCTGATCTTGTTTAAAAACTTTTCTAATGCTCCCACCATTCAAAGGACCTGCTTTTTTCCTTCTTGAATTATAATATACCGTTTGTTGTTTTTTTCTTTTTCAAATTCATAGTTTGGTTTACTGGATGGAAAAAAGTCCTCGAGGAACGCCAAATCGACATTTTTTTGGGGGTTTTGACAAAACATTCTTAAGCTAACCTAAATAAAAATAAAGGTTAATTTAGTAAACAGCCCCTTAACAAAAACTATAATGCCCCCTATCCCCCAACAACACCACACAACACCCACCACCTGGTGTGTGGTGTGTATGTATTTTTTATTTTTTATATATTTTTTTTTAATTTTTATATATGTTTTTTATACAAAAACGTTACAAGCAAACAAAAACACCACCACCCACCCTTATTTTTTCATATATATGTTATATTTTAATCAACATGCAACACCCCCCCCCCCCAAACACAACACACCACACCCCACAACACCCACAAAAAAAAACACAACAATAAATTTATTTTTATATTTTAATTTTATATAAAATAAAGAATATTTTTTTAAATTTTATATATATTTTATATGTATTTTTTAAAAATTATATTATATTATATTATTTTTTTATGTTAAAAAAACATATTTTTACATTTTTTTATATATTTATTATATATTTATATTTTTTTTTTTTTGGGTGTGTGTGTGTGGGTGTGTGTGTGTTTTTTATATAATTTATATTATATATTTTTTTTATATTATTTTAATTTTATATATTTTTATTTATATTATATATATATTTTTTTTTTTATTTTTTATATATTTTATTTTATAATAATAATTTATTATATTTTATAATAATTTAACGTTTTGTGTATATATTTATATATATAATTATTTATTTAAAATATTAAATATTTTTATATATACACGTGTGTGTGTATATATTATATTTATATTTTATAAAATTATAATTATTATAAAATATCCGTGTTGTTTTGTTATTTTAAATTTAATTTTTTTTAAAAATTATTTTTTAATTTTATTTAATATATTTATATTTTTATATATTATACGTGTGTGTTATAATTTATTTAAAATTTAATTTAAAAAATTTGTATATTATTTAATAAAATTTATAAAATTTATATATTATATATATTTTTTTATACGAGGGCCTAAAAGTAATGCCTTTTGCAGAAATGCCCGTTTTTTTGTTGAATTGGAGGATGCTAATCAATTTTTGATTCTTTTGGCCCAAATTTTTCAGTCGTTTTTAAAAAAGGGCAAATCCTTCTGTCTCAAAAAACGAATGTCAAAATTCTTGTTCGTTGTAATTTCCCTTCCCCATGTCTGCGCATGAGTGCACTTGCAATATTATTGTTACCGCTTTTGTTCCCTTCCTTTCATTCCCACTCTTTTAGTCTTCCCCTTGGCTCCCCTCTCC
>NC_061830.1:24886479-24901479 GCF_019202785.1 Penaeus chinensis | reverse complement strand
CTCAGATTCTGCTTTGACTGGTCCACTTCCACCCTGGGCAGCACTGGTTTGATTTAATTTTGTCGTCAGGATTGTACTAGTAGAGTCACATTTCATCCCGTCACAATTCTTATCCCACTTGTTCAATATTTTTATTGAAAGATCTACCCTTGTTTGCTGCTGATCTGGCGCAACCGCCTAGGGACCTAGAATTGTGTGTGCAGAACCCACAGAGATGTTGAGTGTGTCTGCTACCGATTCAGTGGTTATTCGTCTATCCTTCTCAATCATGTCGTGAACAGCATCAATATTTTCCTCACAACCTGCCGTTGATGGCCTGCCACTTCAGGGCTCATCTTCAATTTCGTTTCCTCCACTTCTGAACCGAGTTATCCATTTGAAGGTTGTTGATTGTTTTAGGGCATTGTCACCATAAACTTGATTTGCCTATTCGCCTAACCGAGTTTCACCATGAATTTAATATTAGTCCTGGCCTCGATTTTGGTGGATTCCATGTAGCCTTACTTCCAACCAGCGGTGATGCGTTATTACATTTAAGGGTTCATGTTTGAACACGTCATAACACGGCACAAAAATGTTCAAGTGCACTGAAATCAAATTCCTTCCAGATGATTTTTAGTTATGGACTTTTTCCACGAAATTTTTGAAGCCTCCTCGTATATGTGTGTGTGTGTGTGCTACAGGGGAGGCAAAGTGTTGAATGTTCAACGAAATATTAATTTAAAAGAAATATTTTTTCTTATGATCAAAAGGGGCTTATGGACTTCATGGACATTCTGAAGCACTTATTGCACAAGTGCTTCTTTTTTATCATAATTAGCATAAAGAGTGTTTGGCCATGATGTCCAAAAATGAAACAAATTGGCAAATTCTATGCATAGAGAAAGAAAGTGATTGGGTGTACAAATGGATGTGTGAACAGTATATCGGTAGAACATATATATATAGCTGTAAAAAAAAAACACAATTAAAACTTAGAAAGACGAAAGTATGATTTATACATTTGAAGCTTCATATCCCGAAGTCAGTTCCCAATAGTTTCAAAGTGTGATATCAGAGTTAGTGACAAACTATATATATATATATTTTTTTTTTTTTTGGGGGGGGGATAAAGAACTTAGTTGCGAACAGAATTGCCCATTAGCTACGGAAAGCGCCATTTTCGGGGATGGGTTATGATTGTGGTTCACCAGATCAAATCATATTTTTAAAGGAATCAGCTGTCCAGATATGAATGTGACAGTTTGTAGATGCAAATGCAAAAATATGTTGCCATAAAACATGAATATCAATAGCCAATATAAATATAAATATATATATATGTATTTATATGTGTGTGTGTGCGTGTGTGTGCGTGCTGTGCGTAAGGCGTCTTAACCGCGTATCCCAAAGTGTTAACGTTCACCTTCAATGTTGCAGCGCGAACCCAAACCATTAGAAGTTATGGCGCCTGAAAATTAAGCAAGTAGTCTAGTTGTTTCCGGGTTTTCAAATGGGAGTTCTTTGCATTTTTATATAGATGTTTGTTGCCATAGTGTTTCTTGTAATTTTCATTGTGTTATATTATGTAGAGTAATTTCATGTATTTTTGCTTAGCATTCTTCATTCAAATATACAAGAAATTATTTATGAGAGACAGGAAATAATCTTATGCACATTGTGTATCTACCTACGAGGGGATCTTATGGCAGAGGGCTTTGTGTTTCCCGATTTTTTATCACCTATAATGTGACTGTCAGAAGAAACCTACTAAACACTATAAAACTTGTGTAAAATAAGGGAAAAGGGAAAATGACAACTACAAAAGTTTACTATTGTTGTTATTTTATTACTTCCATTATTATTATTATTGTTGTTGTTGTTGTTATCATAATTATTATCATTGTTATTGTTACTATTATTATCATTATCATTTCATTATCTATATCATTAGTATAATATTCTTTGCATTTGTAATATTGTTGTTATTACTGTTATTTAATTATCATGATTGTTATTGACATTATCACTATCATTATTTGTTGTTTTTGTTATCATTGTGTGTGTGTGTTTTTATTCTGCTGTAACATTATAATTATTGTCTTGTTATATTCACTGCTGTTACACAGTGACAGTTATAAAATAATAGTTATTGCTATTATCATGATGATAACTATTAGCTTTACCTTTGTTAATACATCACTTATCATCATCTTTACCACCTCTGTTATTATAATGCCTTCATTATCTTTGATACTGTTCTCTTTCACTGTCATTATTGCAGTGTGTTTATATTTATATTTATATTCATATCTTATTTATATACGTACCTACATATCTCTGTTTGTGTCTGTGTGTTAGGGATACTTGAAAACATGTGCGAGAGAGACTGAAACTCGATCTCGAGGCAATCTTGTGAGGGGAGAACAAATAGATGTTTAACAAAGGAAAGGGATTTCGAGAATGGCTTTTCTTCATTCTCCAGTGGCAACCTGATACAAAAAAAAATCAAATAATTGTTCACGAGCATTTGACGACAGCGACTCCATTGTCTTAATGAAATTTAAGCGTCTATGTTGACTAAAGTATAGCGGAGAAGGAAAAGGGATTTTAGGTTTCTCGCCCTCCCGGAACAAGAGTAAGCTGGCGACGCAAAGGGAAGGGGCGCTTCTAAATCCACCTGCACACCTTTCGTAGAAAAGTGCGGAGGGCATCTCACCTTTATAACAAGAATCTTATATATCTATCAGAAAGTTTCGTTTCCCAGAATTAAACAATTACAATTCTGGTGTAACGGGAATATGTAGACGGTGTTTTATGGTGAACTTTAAATAATCTTTTGATAATCTACGGACAAGAGGTTCTAGTGGGTAAATTATATACCCAATATATGTTGTTTCTTTTCCGATTGTTAGAATAGTATATTTTTATAATAGTATTTTTTACAAAAAAAAAATACATTCATAAGCACAAAACCAAAATGATGAGGAGACAGTAAAATAGTTGCAGTATCCCCTCCCACCCTTCCCCTAACCTTTAGTGAATATGCATATATACATACATATGCATATCTATATGTGTGTGTGTGTGTGTGTGTTAATATATCACATATATATATATATATATATATATATATATATATATATATATATATATATATATATATATATATATATATACACATGTATATGTATATGTATATATATATATATATATATATATGAACCGTATTCATGTTGACAAACATAGAAAATATATGAATGAGAATGTATTGTGAAGATATTAATTCTCATTCATACCTTTTCTACACACACACACACACACACACACACACACACACACACACACACACACACACACACACACACACACACACACATATATCTGGTGACGATGAACGATGTGTGTGTGTGTGTGTGTGTGTGTGTGTGTGTGTGTGTGTGTGTGTGTGTGTGTGTGTGTGTGTGTGTGTGTGTGTGTGTGTGTGAGATAGGGACAGGGAGAGAGAGAGACAAAAACACATATCTGACGCGTCAACAGTTGAGGGTATTAGCGGCGAATACCTTGTTAGATTGATATGTTAGGATATTTAAAACGTTTAAAACCTATTAATAAATGTTTTATAAATAACAATAAATTTTTTATTAAAAATCAAAGCATAAATATTATGCTCTAATTGTATAAAACTATTGCATGAATATGCAAAAATAAATTGTATTAATTTGTTTTCGTCTCCCTTAGGAAACCAACTAGACCTTCTATGTTACAGTCCTCCCAAGTACATTTTTCAGTGCATATGAGGGAGGACATATGTCTTTGCGTGCTTCACTTTTAGCCATCATCGGCCCATGAGTCAGTCTTGTGAGGCCGATTTTTAGTCTTATTAATCTCTCGCAATTTGTATGCATCCATTTTTCAATCCATTTGTCGCGAAGAGAAACTCCTGATGCTGGGTTTCAAATCAGTGGGAGAGAAAAATGAGCATCACAGAGCTCATCGGAAGCTGCCTTAGCCTTCCGATCAACCAACCAACACAGAGCTATCTTTTTGCCTGGGCAAAGGACGGACCTGAGCCTTTGGTGGATGTGGTGTCGGCTAGGGTTGTCACCGTTGAGGCCTCTGAAGCCTTGCCTGATGGCTACAAAGACCCCACTTTGGCAGGAGTCTTTTGAACAGGCTCAGGAATCGTTTGCCCAGACAAAGGGCGTACCTGCGCCTTTGGTTCAAGGGCATTCTGTCTAGCAGCGGAGACCCTTGTGGATGTGGTGGCAGCTGCAGCTGTCACCGTTGAGGCCTCTGGAACCTTAACTGATGATTCCAAAGACGTTAGTTTGGTAGGAGTCTCCTCAATAAACCCCTCACACCTACTCACCCTCACACACCAGTTTCAGCATTTGAGGACTGAGGTCTAACTGTAGTGGCAGAGTGTGGTGCAAGAAGTATTGTAGGGTAAGGGATGGTGGGAAGGACGGGCTAGAACCGAGGCAAAGGACTTACCTGTCAGTGCAAAAAGCACACCAGCATGTCACTTTGCCTCTGGAAACCTAACTTTCTCCGTTCCTTATTACCAATACTTCTACAGATTTGTACCTTTTATATCGCTCTGAAGATGCTTCATGTGCTTCTTTGCAGTGGTAACAACATACTGGACCTGGACAGTTGTCATCTCCTTGATGACCTGTTGTACCACACTTTACGCACAATATTGGTTATCCATTTTCCTTAAGACATCCAGAGTTCGCTCCATGCCCATAAGCCTGGTAGTGGGAGCACTGCATAGGGTTGGGGCACATATGGCTTTACCTTGAGGTGGTACCATACCAACTGAACTGATTCCGGAAAGATAAACGTTTCAAAAGTTGGAAGTAGAGCTCTTGTAGACTGTTCCAAACCATCAACTTTCTTTAAATGTTTTACTGCCACTACAGTAAAAAAAAATGTTCCTCTAACAGTTTCTCAGAATACCTCATCAGATTTCATGAAAAGCAATTCCCTTACATTGATTGAATGTTTTGTGAGGAGAACATGAGACTTGAGCCCCAGGAATGTCGCATATCGCAGACAGTCACTCTCGTCTGGTGACGATCATCTGGTGACTATCATGCTACCATCTCACTGTGAGGTGTTGCGAGGATCACATTGACACACCTCAACTATCTACAGATGTACTTCAAAAATATTAAGATCCATGATTGATACACCATCAGTGGTGTTCACTACTAGGTATCCACTATATGAGGTACTTTTATATATACCAGTTAAGATTTCCATATTAGACATAATCTAAAGATGTTTCCTTTTCCTGATTTCCTGTATGTTATTAATTTTTGATTGATTTGCCATAGGATAACATAAATAGAATGTCTGGCATATTTTGCCATCTACCATGGTCAAGATCTACAAGTGGTTGCAAATTATTTATGTTTCCCTGTATCAGTTTGTCTACAGATCTTATGACCTCCGAGTTTCTTTTAGAAATTGCAGCTGAAGCGGTCGACAATACACTAGTGAGGATGGAGTAGATTTTGCCAGATAATGGTACTGGTTCCTTTCACAAATAATTGAATTGGCCATTTAAAAGATGAAAACATATTTGCCTCACTCACTTCCTAGGCATATCTTATCAATTCTTATCGAATTCAGAGATTGGCTTCCCCTGCCGTCAAACCCATACTTTGAG
The DNA here is from genome assembly GCF_019202785.1 of Penaeus chinensis. Lineage (NCBI taxonomy): Eukaryota > Metazoa > Arthropoda > Malacostraca > Decapoda > Penaeidae > Penaeus > Penaeus chinensis. Next base: position 24,895,820 of record NC_061830.1, on the reverse strand, counting down.
ACTAGCTGTAAAGAGAGACTTTAATCCAGTGACTTGATTAAGTACTATTTACGGATGTGAGGTTGTATTAATCAGCAAATTTTGAGGAGGCACTTCACATTTACATTTAGTTTAGAAAGTAACACGAGGGGATAACATTCCTTTATTTATTTATTTTTTTTTTTTTTTTTTTTTTGCCTACAGTACCTTTTTGAAGCCAAGGTAAATGTTGAAATTTCTCCTTATGAGCATTTCTTAGATAAGTATAGGTCAGTGGTTCTTAACTTTTTCACTCCCATGCCCCCTTTAGAAATTTGTCTTTCCCTCCACGCCTCCCTTGCATCTGTAAAATTTCCTCCCAGATTTTAAAGAAAATTATAGGTATTTTAGTTGTTTTAATGAGTATGAATTAAACTTTCCAATAAGTGACCATGCTCTCGTTCAGAGAATAACAAAATTAAATAGAATGTTTTTCTTTTATTTTTTCCAAGGGCTCTTGTCCCCCTAGGTTAAGTCCGCAGGTTAAGAACCACTGGTATAGGTACTTTAATTCATATTGGTATTTATCATGAGAGAAAGGGCCTCATGAGGTTCAAAAGGAGTTGCGGTAATGGTATTATTTTTTTCAAATTGCTCTTTTTGGCTTTGTCAGGCTACTCAGGCAACCTGCTGGCATAAAGTTGCAGCTCTTTTTTACCATTTCTCTAAGCTTCATTTGAAGCGCATACACAAGCTCTTCTTCTGAGCAACTTTTTCTTATTTCTTGTTTTTCTGCGTTTGGTTCTTGAACTAGCGTTGATGAAATCAGCAGGCGATCTCCCATGCTTCATAACTTGGATTATCATTATCTATCCGCATCCATATCCAATGTGAGGTGTACTTCTATCTCAAGCAAGTCGCTGTCTGTCATGTATTTTGCTTTTTTCCATCGGGTCTGAAAATCGTGTTGCAAAGTTGCAATGGCAGGTGTCATTTTCCTTTTTTTGTGGATTTATTTCAAGACTTCAGATCATGTTTCAGGACGTGTCTGAATATATCGCTTGATCATTTTTCCCCTTGTAATTCCAGCCATTTGCGAATTTAATGTATGTTCTGCATAAACAGTAATGTGTATGGATTTATGGAAATAAAGGAAAACGTTTTCAGTAGTAGGGATAAACTATTACTATTTTTTTATTTATTTTTTAATCATGGAGGTGAGGGGGAAATGTTAATAAAAATATTGATAATAAAAAAACTGTTATATATTTGTTGTAAAGTAATAATATCGATCAGGTTTTTTGTAGGCCTATCTAATGAGTTTACACAGATGAATTATATCATACGCAGTCTTTACATTTACTTTTTCGTATATATAACTAGAGATAAAGTCTTGTAACTGCTCATACATTAGTATCGAACCCTATACATAGCTATATCATGTATATGTCAAAGACGGATCATTTGTACTACATTTTACAGGAAAGAAATTAGTCACATGATTTGTATTTTTCTTATTTTGTATACTAAAAAAGATACTGTAACAATATGACATTGTTATATCATGCGATCCATTTCAACGGTTAATGTTAAAAATGTTCGCTCCTCTAAGGCGAGAGTGATGAAGGCTGATAACCGTTGGCACAGCGACAGGGAGGCTCAGGATTCTCGCAATACGCGCTACTTAATTTTTCGTCGCGTGGATAACGCTACACTCGTATACGAATCTGAAACTAGGTATCATTCCTTTTCTGCCGCTCCGACCTAACAGCCCCTAACTACCCCCATGCATGCTTAGGAACGGTCTTCTTAAGTCTTTTTGACACTCAAATTCCAATATTTTTGTTTCAGTCTGCATCACTGGCAACTTTATATATTTTATGTTTCCAGAATCTTATGATAATAAAGCACTTTAGAGGCGAATTCAGAGAGATGACAGGGCGTGCCTGCAAAATAAAAATAAAAATATGCCGCAGGACACCTTGCGGTGTGACCGTGTCGTGGGTCAAATTTCAGTGAATATGAACATATATGTATGTGTGTGTGTGTGTGTGTGTGTGTGTGTGTGTTTGTGTGTGCACATGTCAAATGTCGATACTGTCCGATTAGTTTTGTACATGTCATTTCTGAAAGATAACTATATCATCTAATGAAGGTATCTTTAGCAGAGATTTACTTTCATTAATAAAAATTTGCTGTACTTTTAATTTATATTTCTATAATCCGCCCATTACTTTAATGGATAACTAGAATATTAGAGCTTTATTGTTTTACTTTGTGGGTGGGTGCTTCATGCTCAGGGTGATGTGAAGCGATGGTGTGGTAGTCTGGATAGTTTTTATTGCTTTGCATGCCTTCCCGCTTTCAGCTGCCACCGCTGGCTAGCCTGGTGTGAAAAGGGAGCAGCTATGCATAAGACTCCCCTGCCAACTCATAACCTCTCCATCATCAAGGCTTCCGCAGTGCCTCCTCATGGCCACCCATGGAAACTAGGTACCCTGCGGTCCTAGGCTGAACTATGGAGGCTCTTGGAGCAGCAGGAGGCCCTATAGGTATGGAGTCATGGCCCACTGGCATGTGGACGTGCCCTGACTTTATACTAACTCCCATGCCCCCTGGGGTTAATGGGCGGCTGTGGGGAGGCAGGCCTTGCCAGTCTGCCTCCCCAAGAAAACCAAACTGGCAATAAACCATATAACTGTTGGTGCTGGGGTGAGGGCGGATATCCCTCTTACCCAGCAAGTAAGGCAGGCTGTGGGTCCCTCTGGGTTGGCGGCCGTTGGGACTCGGGTAGGGAGTGGGGGTTACCCACTCCCATCTGCGTCCCGGCGGCCACCAACCTGACATGAGGCTTGTGGGGGAAAGCCCCCGGGAACCCCGCAGGTGGATTATGGGACCTGCAGCAAGCCAAACCCCTCTAAATGGGGCAGCGGTAGGGGTGGCAGAGATGGCACTCATCCAGACTAACTGCCCGAGATTAGACCTCAGGCGGGCTGTCAGGGTAGGTGCTTGGAACGTCCGCGTTGTGTGAAAGGATGATCGCTTATCACTACTGATGAGGGAATTGAAGCAGCTGAGAGTTGAGGTGGCTGCTCTCTCGGAGGTGAGAAGACTTGGCAGTGGCACAATTAGTGTGGGTGGTTACACTTATTACTGGTCGGGCCGCAGCGATGGCCACCATCTCCGTGGAGTAGCCATAGCCATCTCCAGCAGACTTCAACCCTTGGTAGTAGAGGTCACTCCAGTAGATGAGCATATTATGGCATTGAGACTGAAGCTTTCATTTGGCTTCATGTCCCTTATTGCTGTGTACACTCCTACAAATGTATATAAACTTAAGGTGAAAGAGATTTTTACCCCAAACTAGCATCTGCGATCAAGCTGGCTACGAGATGTCTGTCGGTCTTCCCCCCCTAACGGAAGCCGCCTTGCCGCAGTGGGGCTTGAGGACCTAATAAGCTGGTGAGCCGGAGCAGATGAGGGATGAGACAAAATGGCTTCCTGGTGCACCAAGGCCTATGAGAGGGGATGGTGCACCCACCCCTGGTTCATTTCATCTTGGACCAGGGAGAACTCCCACATGTGTTTGCCGTGTGTGGCATCCTGTATTACCAGGAGTACTGGAGGTTGAGCGATGCTGCACGCTGCACCCTGCAGCTAGCAACACACCTCTTTGGTTCTCTATTCTGGTTAGACGGGTGACTTGATCAAGGCCCGGTCAAGTCATTCGGCTGGTCAAATATGGCTAGGGTTAAGCAGGCACTGTCCAGTTGGTAGCACATAGGTCCCGCGACTACCATCAGCACTGTAATAGTGACTGCGTATATTTCCTCACTACCCCTGTGGCTGTTGGGAAATTTTGAGCCCCAACTATAGCTTCCCCTCATTGGATCCATGGTGGGTGAGGAAATTTATAATTTAAGATTTATAATTTGTATGATTTCTGCAAATTTACAAAGAACTTGCTCTCTCCCTGACGAACTTCGCAATCCCTCTGGAACATCATATATTGTCACACTGGAACCTTACCAGATTCCGAAGGGCAAGACTGGGAATCGTAATGGTTCCCATGCTCCCAAACCAGATGAGAAAGAGAAAAGTCCTCTTCGATGCATTAAGGAAATCTTACCTGGTAAATATGAAAGTCTATCATATAGTAAATACCTAGTAGTGAAGACCATTGATGTTGTATGTATCATGGATCTTGATATATTTTAAGTACATAGAAAGATAGTTGAGGTATGTCAACATGATCCTCGCGTCACCCGTCTGCGTTTGATATGCGACATTCTAGGGGCTCAAGTCTCATGTTCTCCTCACAAAACCCTCAATCAGTGTAAGGGAATTGTCTTTTCCCGAGGCCTGATGAAGTATTCTGAGGAGAAACTGTTAGAACTAAAGAATTTTAATGAAGTGGCAGTAAAACGATTTGGAACAGCCTACACCAGCTCTTCTAACTTTTGAATCGTTAGTTCTACCTGAATTGGTTAAATTGGCATGGTACCACCTCAAGGTAAAGCCATATGTGCCCAACCCTATGCGGTGCTTTCACTACCAGGGTTATGGGCATTGAGCCAACACTTGCCGTTTTAAGAAAAAAGGACAACCAAGAGTGTGTGTGAAGTGTGGTACAACAGGTCATCAAGGAGATGAAAACTGTCCAGATCCAATATGCTGTTACCACTGCAAAGAAGATCATGAAGCTTCTTCTAAGCAATGTAAAAGGTACAAGTTTGAAAAAGAAGTATTGGTAATAAGGAGCAAGGAGAAAGTTAGTTGCAGAAGCAAAGTGACGTGCCCGTGTCCTGTTTGCTCAGCCGGGTAAGTCCTTTGCTTCAGTTCTAGCCCATCCTCCTTCCCGCCATCCCTTACCCTCCAATACTTCTAACACCACACACTCTGCCACTACCTTTAAACCTCAGTCCGCAAATGCTGAAACTGCCTCTGGTGAGTTGTTCCACCAGAAACAGAGTAGGAGTGAAGGGTCTATTGAGGAGACTCCTCCTCCCAAAGTAGTCTTTGGAGTCATCCGTTAAGGTTCCAGAGGCCTCAACGGTGACAGCTTCAGCTGCCACCACATCCACAGGGGCCTCTGCTGCTAGGCAGAATCCCCCTGAGGTAAAGGCTCAGGTACACCCTTTGCACAGGCAGAGGAATCCTGAGCCTGTTCAAAAGTCTCCTCATAGAGTCGGGTCTTTGGAGCCACCAGGCAGGGCTCCTGAGGCCACCACATCTACAGGGGCCTCCACTGTTAGACCGAATGCTCCTGAACCGAAGGCTCAGGTCCGTCCTTTGCCCAAGCAAAGAAATTATAAGCCTGTCCAAAGGAAGCCTGTGGAAACTAGTTCCACAAGTAAACAACCCATCAAAAGGTTCTCCCAAGATGCTGGAAAGGGACAGCCTAAAGGTGTGGGGCGGGCCTTAACCACAGGTGCTGCCAAACACCTTGTAAAGTAGTTTGTCAACCTGAAGAACTGGATACTCTAATCCAGGGGTTCCCAAACTTTTTGTTCCTCAGTACCCCTTAGGCTTTTTATAGGTTCCCATGTACCCCTAACACTAAAAATTAAGCTTAATAGTAAAAAAGGACATTTTAATATTTTAATTATTTAAGTCTGCATGTTTAGATTACATAGGCATCTTAAATGATGAAAACAGAAATAAAGCAATGACTAAGGTAACTGATATTTTGATCCAGCACATACAATACATACCTTTTTATTATTATTATCCAAAACATTAATGAACAAAACTCAGGTATTCTTATTTTAATGCATCGCACTAACTCAACATAAATGGATCACTACCAATTCTTCGAAATTTCAATAAAGGTGGTGCTAATCAACACAAAGAAAATGAGAAAAGTGCAATCTGAGTGCAGATTACAACACCATGTATTGTGCAAGTAATTGTTTCCTTCAGACCAAATGTACCCCCTGAAACGTGCAAATGTACCCCTGGGGGTACATGTACCCCAGTTTGGGAACCCCTGCCCTAATCCAATGGAATTTTCAGGGAATTCATGCAAAATGGGAAGAACTGCAACATCTGATAGCTTTATGTAATCCAGGTTCTGTATGCCTACTAGAGACTATGATCAGGGAAAATCGTCCAATTTCCCTAAGAGGATTCCAAGTTCAAGCCCATTATGGAACCTTTGATAATGGACCTCATGGAGGAGTAGCAGTGATGGTACGTCAGGATATTCCCTTCCAGGCCATCCACCTTCAGACGACACTACAGGTGAAGGCTGTGAGAATAGGCTTGACACGACCTTACACTGTTGCATCCATCTACCTCTCTCCACATAATCTGAGCATAGATAATTTGGAAGATCTACTTGAGCAGTTGCCTCATCCATTTCTACTCGTGGGAGACTTCAATGGTCGGCATCACCTCTGGGGAGACACTTTGTGCAACCCTCGGGGAAGGGCCTTGGAGTCCTTGTTCTCAAGAGTAGATGCAGTTTTACTGAACAGTGATGCACCCACACATTTCCAAATTCAAACAGGGACATTCTCCAATATTGACCTGTCAACTGGTTCACATGATTCACAGTTGAAATTCACTTGGCAGGTCATGGAAGACTCCAATACTTTTGGAGGAGGTGAATGGTATTCCAACCAATGGAGTGCAGAGATGGCGATGGGATCTCGTACCCCATTATCTCCCACCTAGGACTAGCAGGTGAGCGTGCACTCTTGCAACTCATCAACAAGTCCTGGGAAACTTCCACTCTACCCCAGAGTTGGAAGAGGGCTACCATAGTTCCCGTCCCAAAACCAAAGGAGCCGGGGAAGTACCGCCCCATCTCTCTGCTCAGCTGCCTGGCCAAGACGGCCGAGAGGATGGTACTAAACCGGCTTCAATGGAAAACGGGACCCCCGCACGAACACCTCCACGGGTTAACAAGGGGCATGGGCACAGCACACAGCATAGCCACGCTCTTAAGCACAATCAGCAAGGGCCCAGCTGTGGTGGTATTCCTTGACCTGGAGAAGGCTTTTGAACTGGCAAGTCCGCTTGCCATTCAGGAAAGCCTGATCCAGAAGGGAATCAGAGGAAAGCTCTTGGCTTGGATAGGTGACTACTTCAGGAACAGGACTGCCAATGTCAAATTCCAGGGTCACCTATCGCAGCACATGCCGCTCGAAAATGGAACCCCACAGGGTGGGGTTCTCAGTCCAGTCCTATTCAACACTTTAATGTCCTGCATCCTCAACATAAACCTCCCAGTGGGGTGCAAGATCATCTCGTATGCAGACGATCTCGCTATCACCTCCACTGGACCACGCAGCCAGAATAAAGCCCAGCGTTGTCTGGACCTCGTGTACGAGGAGTGATGTAGGACAGGACTAAAGACCTCTGCAGCCAAATCCAAAGCCATGGGTCTGAGACAGAGAGTTCGAGGCACAAGACTGAAAATCCAGGAAGTGGAATTAGAAGGATTATTCTGGGTGCCCCGAGGTGGACGAAGGTCCTCAACCTCCTGATGGAGGCAAACCTTCTCCCCCTGGACTCACGAATCGATCTAATGGCAACACAATTCCTGTCAAAGGTCATCCAGGCTCCCAGGAACACAAGCCTAAGACAAAAATTAGTCAGATGCCTCGTACAAGCCAACGAGCTCTTTGCAAACAACTCCTGGCTGTCTCATACAGCCAGTGTGTTGATACGCCATCAGCTCAAAGAACAGCTCCTTGCTAAGGGCATGGACTCCCCCCACCCCGACTTTGCCGAAACCCCGCCGTGGGCACTGAGCCTGATAGAGTTCAACATAATGAGCCTGTCAATGAAAAAGAGCCTATACCTCATGCCTAGCCTAAAGGCAGAAGCCCACAGGGTCATTGCATTCATCACTCCTCCGGGAAATAGAACATACTACACGGATGGATCGGTCGATCCCTTGAGCCACACTGCAGGCGCCGGCTTTGTAGCAAGGGATGCCACACGATCCATGAGGGTAACAGACAACGGATCCTCGCTACAGGTAGAGGCAGTTGCAATCATGGGAGCCCCAGGCCACGCATCCCTAAGGGAAGGACACGTGGTCATACATACAGACTCCAGGGCAGCCATTGACTGTCTTCAGCACAGCTCACCCACAGACAACATCTACCTACTGACCACGATTCTCATAATGGCACAGAGAATTCTTGCTCAGGTTAGAAGAATTATCATCAACTGGGTCCCAAGCCACATCGGCATCAGAGGGAACGAGCTTGCTGACAGACTAGCCGTCGCTGGCAGCGGTATGCCCCCAAATCCCATGACGATAAAACCGAGCCGAAAATTACTTATGGAGAAGTGTGCCTTGGTCGGTCGTACCTTCCACCGGCAGCTCCACAGAGAGGCCACGAGAACCTCCCCCTCGGCCAGCTGGTACTCAGACGCCACAGGCTATAAACCATTGGCACTCTCTGAAGTAAGCAACAGAGGTACCGAAGTCAATCTTCACAGAATGCGCCTAGGTTACTACTGTGCATGGCAGATTATCCCAACAATCGAACGCGATGAAAGGTGCTGCAAGCACTGCGGCGAGCCGAACATCATACTAGTCCACTACCTAGAAAATTGTGAGCATACACAATTCCTGAGATAGGGACCGCCCACAACAGCCGCCGTGCTGGTAAAGAGGCTATGCGAAATGCTTACACCATGGCGGCAGGAGCGCCTGCTGGTAATCCCGCCGCCACGGTAAGCACCGAGTGTCAGACAACTCAATGAGACAGCCATAAAATGCTGACACAGGCCGGGCCATATTTAAAAGGCCCGGGCGAAGCTAGAACTTCGCAAACCATAAAGAAGGAGAAGAAGATTTTTAATATAAAATTTATTGTTATATATGACATTTATTGATAGATTTTTAACGTCTTAAATATTTTAGTATTCCAGTCTAACAAGGTGTTCGCCGCTAATGACCTTAGCTGTTGTCGCGGCAGATGATTTTAAATAATTAATCAATCAATCACTGATTGACTGGCCAGAGCGATGAGGCATTGCCGAACCTTCGCAGTGCTGGACTTCTACGGTTTCCTCGTGATCCTGAACGTCGTGTTGGTACTCGGTTTGAGTCTTGGTAGGCAGTATCCCTTCTCACGTAGCTACGCTAACGTTTTCTGAAAGTAGTTCACCGGGGGCAGATGAGTGAACAGGGGGTTTGCTGTTGTGTGACAACAAGGGTTGTATGTGAGAAATAATCATATTAAATTTCAATCTTTAATCATTTTTTTAAAAAATTCAATTGTCAAGGGATACACAGAAGAATATGCAACAGGCCGCAAGGAGTTGCTTGAGCTGCTATTGCCTCGTATAGAAAGAGGTAAAACAAGAGATAAGAGATAAGCATTGTGCAAAACTATATGGAAGGAAAAGCTGTCGCA
>NC_061830.1:24861479-24866479 GCF_019202785.1 Penaeus chinensis | reverse complement strand
AATGTCATACAGCTTCATGAGTATGCCATGCTTCCAAGTAGTATCATTAGCCTTTTCAAGGTCAAAGAAGACTGCTAACATATAACGTCGCTGTGTGAAGGAATTCTGTATTGCAGTTTCCATCCTTACAAGTGCATCTGTGGTCGATCTCAGTTTTCTGAATCCATATTGATATGGGGTTAGCACGTTTTCCTTTTCTAGCAGCCATGTCAACCTGAAGTTTACCATTTTCTCCTAGCAGCCATGTCAACCTGAAGTTTACCATTTTCTCCATCAACTTGCAGATGCAGCTGGTGAGAGAAATTGGTCTATAATTCCCTGGTATAGAAGCATCCTTGCCAGGTTTAGGGACAGGAATGATTATAGCTTCTTTCCATGTGGATGGCACTGTGCCCTCCCTATAGATCCTATTGAATAGATCCAACAGGAACGTTTGGGAACTCTCCGGTTTTACGGCAGAGCTGCAAAGCAGAGTCCATCTCCTTGCGCAAAAATGGCAAGTTGTATGGAAGTTCTGCTGCAGTGCTACTGAAGGACAACACTGTGTGTCGTTCCTGTTCAGCCTGAAGAGTGGAGAATCGGGCAGAGGAGATCTCTGCCATGGATTTTGCCAACTCATTTGCAACATCTGTTTTGTCTGTCGGATTATACCATCTATTTTCAGAGTAGGTGGTGATATGGATGTGCTCTTTCCAGCGATCTTGTCCCATACCCATGCTAAGGGGGTCTCCACGATGTTCGCCTAGCCTCCTTTAACACTCGCCTGGCCTTGGCTCGGTTCTTTTTGTACTGGATCAAGGTAACATCGCTTGGGCGTCGTTTCAACTGCCTTAATGCAGCTTTTCTTGCTCTGACAGCTTGTTGGCATTCATCAGACCACCATGGTACTGGAGGTCGACGGTACTGCCGGCTACTTCTGGGAATCGATGCTTCTGCTGCAAGGTGAATTCGCGATGTGAAGTGATTAACAGCATTTTGAACACACTGGAAATCATTCACAGATCCTTGCAATACTGCAGTTCATCTAAAAAGGTTCCGGTCTGCATGTTCAAGTCGCCATCTCTGCACTCCATTGGCTGGTATACCATTCACCTCCAAAAGTATTGGATAGTGGTCACTTCCATGTAAGTCTTCCATGACCTGCCAAGTGAAATTCAACTGTGAATCAGGTGAACCAATTGACAGGTCAATGTTGGAGAATGTCCCAGTTTGAATTTGGAAATGTGTTGATACATCACTGTTCAGTAAAAATGCATCTACTCTTGAGAACAAGGACTCCAAGGCCCTTCCTCGAGAGTTGCACAAAGTGTCTCCCCAGAGGTGATGCCGACCATTGAAGTCTCCCAAGAGTAGAAATGGATGAGGCAACTGCTCAAGTAGATCTTCCAAATCATCTATGTTCAGATTTTGTGGAGGGAGGTAGATGGATGCAACAGTGTAAGGTCGTGTCAAACCTATTCTCACAACCTTCACCTGTAGTGTCGTCTGTAGGTGGATGGCCTCGACGGGAATATCCTGACATACCATCACTGCTACTCCTCCATGAGGTCCATTATCAAAGGTCCCATAATGGGCTTGAACTTGGAATCCTCTCAGGGAAATTGGACGATTTTCCCTGGTCATAATCTCTTGTAGGCATACACAAACTGGATTACATGAAGCTATCATATGTTGCAGTTCTTCCCATTTTGCATGAATTCCCTGACAATTCCATTGGATTAGGGTATCCAGTTCTTCAGGTTGACAAACTACTTCATGAGGTGTTTGGCAGCACCTGTGGTTAAGGCCCGCCCCACACCTTTAGGCTGTCCCTTTCCAGCAACTTAGGAGTACCTTTTGATGGGTTTTTTAACTGTGGAACTAGTTTCCACAGGCTTCCTTTGGACAGGCTCAGAATTTCTTTGCTTGGGCAAAGGACGGACCTGAGCCTTCGGTTCAGGAACATTCTGTCTAGCAACGGAGGCCCCTGTGGATGTGGTAGCCTCAGAAGCCCTGCCTGGTGGCTCCAAAGACCCGACTCTATGAAGAGTCTTTTGAACAGGCTCAGGATTCCTCTGCCTGTGCAAAGGGCGTACCTGAGCCTTTACCTCAGGGGGATTCTGCCTAGCAGCAGAGGCCCCTGTGGGTGTGGTGGCAGCTGAAGCTGTCACCGTTGAGGCCTGTGGAGCCTTAACTGATGGCTCCAAAGACCTTACTTTGGGAGGAGGAGCCTCCACAATAGACCCTTCACTCCTACTCCGTTTCTGGTGCAACAACTCACCAGAGGCACTTTCAGCATTTGCGGACTGAGGTTTAAAGGTAGTGGCAGTGTGTGTGGTGTTAGAAGTATTGGAAGGTAAGGGATGGCGGGAAGGAGGATGGGCTAGAACTGAGGTAAAGGACTTGCCCGGCTGTGCAAACAGCACACAAGCACGTTGCTTTGCTTCTGCAAAACTGACTTTCTCCTTGCTCCTTATTACCAATACTTCTCTTTCAAACTTGTACCTTTTACATTGCTTAGAAGAAGCTTCATGATCTTCTTTGCAGTGGTAACAGCATATTGGATCTGGACAGTTTTCATCTCCTTGATGACCTGTTGTGCCACATTTCATACATACCCTTGATTGTCCATTTTCCTTAAAACGGCAAGTGTTGGCTCCATGACCATAACCCTGGCAGTGGAAGCACCATGCCAATTTAACCAATTCAGGTAGGACTAACAATTCAAAAGTTAAAAGAAGAGCTGGGGTCGACTGTTCCAAATCATCAACTTTCTTCTTAACCCAGGAATGTCGCATATTGCACGCAGACGGTCACTCTCGTCTGGTGACGAAACCTCAACTATCAGGCTGCCATCTCGCTGTGGGGTGATGCGAGGATCACGTTGACATACCTCAACTATCTTCCGATGTACTTCAAAAATATCAAGATCCATGATAGTTACACCATCAATGGTCTTCACTACTAGAAATTTACTATATGACACACTTTCATATTTACCAGGTAAGATTTCCTTAATGGATTGAGGAGGACTTTTCTCCTTCTTACCTGGTTTGGGAGCTCGGGAACCATTACGATTCCCATTCTTGCCCTTTGGAATCTGGTAAGGTTCCAGAGTGACAATATGTGATGTTCCAGAGAGATTGGCCAGGGGATTGCGAAGGTCGTCAGGGAGAGAGTAAGTTCTTTGTAAATTTGCAGAAATCATACATATAACTCTTCCCCCCCCCCCCTCCATCCACCATGGAGTCCAATGAGGGGAAGCTATAGTTGGGACTCAAATTTTCCCTACAGCCACAGGGGTAGTGAGGAAATATACGCAATCACTATTACAGTGCTGATGGTAGTTGTGGGACCTGTGCTCTACCGACTGGACAGTGCCTGCTTGACCCTAGCCATATTTGACCAGCCGATTGACTTGACCGGGCCCTGATCAAGCCACCCGTCTAACCAGAATAGAGGACCAAGGAGGTGTGTTGCTAGCTGCAGGGCGTAGCGTGCAGCATCGCTCAACCTCCAGGACTCCTGTCTCCTGATACTACGGGACGCCACGCACGGCAAAGACACGTGGGAGAGTTCTCCCTGGTCCAAGATGGAATGAACCAGGGGTGGGTGCACCATCCCCTCTCATAGGCCTTGGTACACCAGGAAGCCATTTTGTCTCATTCCTCACTGGTGACCCCTCCAGTATGGGTAGCCCTCTGGTCCGGCTCACCAGCTCATTGGGACCTTCGAGCCCCCCACCGCGGCAAGGCGGCTTCCGTTAGGGGGGCACCCCAAGACGAGACTCCCCTCTGCACTCCAACCCAGGCCACGCCCACACAGGCAGAGCCAATCTAGGCTGAATCTGTGCAACCCTTGCCAGTACAGGCTGACCTTACCCAGGTAAAGCCAGCAAAGAAAAAAGAAAGACACACAGACAAAGCCTGAAATGCGAAAAGCCAAACTAACAAAAGTCAGAGCTACCAAAGGCTCTCCACCCACAGTGGACCCAGGGATAGCCTGACAAACAGTCCAAAAGAACAGATGAAGATCCCTCAATCGGCAAGGATTTCAAAATGGAGTTGTCAGACTCCAACTGATCTCAATTGGAATACATTGACATCTCAGATGTAACTAACACCAAGTAACATCATGACACACAATCTAAGCATACTACAATGGAACATCAGTGGCCTCTATACAGCAATAGTGCGATCAAGGAACACAATAGTGCGACTGTCATGCTCCAGAAGACATTAAAAGAGGAGACTGTTCGCTTCTCAGGGTATCATGTCTTCATGCTGCATCGCACAGCTCGCAAAAGAGGATTGATCACCCTTGTCAAAGCAACAATTCCCTGCTCCACAATAGCCGATGCACTGCACTGTTGAGAAGATGTTGAATCTTTTGCTGTTGAGATTCACCTGCCCGGGGGCCCCCTCAAACTGTACAATGTGTACAGCAGGCCATTCTGTAGGAGCTTAGACATCAGCCAGGTTCGTGCTTCTGCAGCACGAGACCGAGTGATCATAGGGGTAGACTTCAATGCACACCACCCCATCTTAACTCCTTTCACAGCACCAGATGTGGCTGGCTATTATATAGTCAACATGCTTGAGACATTCCCTGAGATCGCTCTTCTCAATACCCAAGAGAATCAGTTGGTGTGTCGATGAGAGTGTCAAAAGTGACCACTATGGCACTATAACTACCCACATGGATGCTGGCCCAGCCCAAATGCCACGACCAGATCCAAGATGGAAAACAGACAAGGCCAACTGGCAGGCCTTTCAGAACACCTTGGCCCACTGTCTGAGATGCAATGAACCCCCACAAAGTGAAAATGTGAAAATGCTTGAAGCCAGACTTATCAATGCCATAGAAAAAGCAGCCTCACAGACCATACCTGTCAGGGATGTCAAAGAAACTGCTAACAGAGTCAGGCAGGAAAAATGGCTGGAATGGTGTGAGTCCTTCGACCACCAAACAACCCTTACAGAGCTATAGCAACGGATCAGATAAGCTACCAGCCACTCAGC
>NC_061830.1:24846479-24848979 GCF_019202785.1 Penaeus chinensis | reverse complement strand
TAAGGGATGGCACAGAGCGAAAAGGTTAGTCAATGAAGATGAATAGATCATCATCAAGACACATCACAAAGAGCGAAGCGAATCAGCGACCGACACAGAAAATGGTCGCAGGATATCACAGAATGGCTATGAAACCAATTATCAGCCAGAGAAAAGCCTCTACATTAATGGAAATTGAGACAACCACTCATGTAGGACTAAAAAAAAGACCTAAATCACGGGACTTGTTCATAAACGCTTTTAGGTATATCTATCTCTCCATTACTTCTACCGCTACCCAAAACCCAATATGCTCACAATACAGTCACCACAACAAGAGCCCTAGTCGCATATCCCTGCATAAACAGAAGTTTAAGGAGTTATCAAAGTTGGAATCTCCTCACGAACTCACTCTCATAATAATCTCACCCATCTAAGATACAGGCAACCCGATAAAAGTGTTGAAAGACTCTACTCAAAAAGTGATGCGGTGACAAACTCGAGAACTCACAGGAACGATCAACAGATTTCTCAAAAAGAATAAGGCAAAAATCCTCATCACAACCGTCCACTGGCTCCCATCAAATCGAGCTCATAGAAAAGTATCAATTGTCTCGTATTTATATTTCAGAAGAGGAAGAATCACACATCTAGTCTGTTTCCCCTCTTCGAATCTTTGAAATGGAGACGGTATCAGTTTCTTTGATCTACTCTCAACCGATTAGATATAAGCTCCATTCAAAACAAATGCGTAAATAAGATATGAAAACCTAAGCTTCTCTCGTCAAATCAAGCATCTCTCCTCTAACCCTAGACAACGTCAATCTCCCGCAATACCAACAAGACACTAATACCACCATCGATCTACACCCTGCTAGTCTCACTTCCTCGCTAATCCCTCTTCCATCCGACTCTTCCATCTTCCCACTCCCCTCCTCACCACACCCCTCACACCCGTCTCCTCCTGCAGCTTATGCACATCAGACTTGTATTCCTCCTACTCAATCCCAAGCTCACCAACGTAATACATGTTCAAAACTTAAAACTGGAAAAAGCAAAAACATATGCAAAAGATAAACAAGAAGTAAGACTGATTTGACAACGTATCCACATTTGAAATCCCAACAACTCCTACCCCTCACACCCCTCCTACCCCCAACTACCCACACCCACACCCACCCCCACTCCCCCCACTAAACTACAACGCACACCACACTCTCCACGACCCCCAAAAAGGTCGCGCCATCAAATCCCTAACACCCAGTAAATTATGAATCTCCCAAAATGTGGTCATGGGGAAGAATAATATAGGGAGAAGAATGATGAGACATAAGTAAGACAATCCACTGATTCCATGCCCTAGAAACTAACTTAGAAAATACGGAGAGGACCACCTCTCCACCCACTGACTCTCTCTCGTCTCTCACTCTCGTCCTCTCACCCCTCCTCACACCAACACTCTCAAACCCACCCATATTACAGTACTAGCATCTCAATCTATCTCTCTCATCTCGCCTCGTCAACCGTCTGCACCCTCTCCTTCCTCCATCACCCAAACCCAACGACCCCCACACTCTGCAACAACATCACTGTCTCACGTCGACATCGCCTTTCCCTCTCTATATATCTAAATATATAAATATAATATATATATATAAAATATATATGTAGTGTGAGGAGTGTGTGTAAGAAAAAACTGTACCTGTCAAAACTCCCATCAAATCTCTAACTCTGTATATCTTTCTCTATCTAACTTCTATATAAATTGTTTATATTTTATTTTTATTATATTCTTTTATTAATTTTCTAACCTCTTATATTTAAATGAGAGAGAAGAGAGGAGAGAAAAGAGAGGAGGTCTAGTGGCCGGGTTTGTTCGACGCGCGCGCTTCGCTCTCTGCTCTCTCTCGCGCTCGCTCTCTCTCGCTCTCTCTCCACTCGCCTCCCGCCCGCCCCGCAACCACCCCCCACCCCCACCCCCCTCACCCGCCCCCCCCCTCCCACTCAAAAACCAAAAAACAACACACACACACGCACCCTCAACCCGCCCTCCCCACCTTCACCCCCCGCTGCTACCAACTTCCTCCTGACCCCCCCACACCCCACCCCGAAACACCAACGGGTATGTTTCTCCCCACGGCCACCAGGGGGCACGGGGGGGGGGGTGGGGGGGGGGGGCGGGGGGGGGGGGACTCCTCTCACCCCACCCACCACCAATTCCTCACCGACACACACACACACAAACAACCCAACAAACCACCTCACAGCTGCACAACCAACCCCTAACCACACCACACTCCACCGTCAAATCACCGGTTGGCCACCACCGCTGTCGTAGTTACACTCCCAGTCGCTCCGGAATTCCCCCTCTTTCCAGCTCACAATCCGTCAATCTCATCCCTCTCCCCATCTTCTCCTATTCTAATTCCTGATCCTCCCCATCCCCTCACTCATCCTCAACCCACCCCCCTTCGCCCCCAAGTCCCTCTCACCCAATCTACCTCGACGCCTCAACCCCCAT
>NC_061830.1:24828979-24833979 GCF_019202785.1 Penaeus chinensis | reverse complement strand
GTCCTGCTTGAACTAAAATGCTATCATACCTTCTGAGTGTGTAACCGTCCCGTACTGACTTGTCATTGTGTTTCCTTAGAGCAAGGGAAGGCAACCTTTTCGCGCAACCGTCAATGGCTCTTTGCATCTTTCACAGCGTGCTTCACTTTAAGCCATCATCGGTCCATGAGTCAGTCTTGTGTGCCCAATTCTTAGTCTTAACACAACTTCTACTTGACGGTTGGGATGGATGCTGGTCACCCAACTGCCAAGGTCATCTCTAATCTCTCGCAGTTTTTTCTAGAGGAATGCCTCCATTGTTCCCTCCATTTATCGCGAAGACAACTCAATGTGTGGGAGAGAAAAACGAGCATCACAGAGCTCATCAGCAGCTGCCTTGGCTTTCTGATCAACTCGCTCATTCCCACTGATAACAACATGCGCTGACACCCAACACAGAGTTATCTTTTACATGCTGACATCAGTGAAAGCCAATCTTGAACCTTCCTTACCACTGGATATGATGAGTTTAAGCTCTTGATTGCTTGCTAGGCAGTACGAGAGTCACAATATATTACAATTGAATGGTTAGTAAGAGACTGGTTCAGGAGCATTCTTTCTAGCAGCGGAGGCACCTGTGGATGCGGTGGCAGCTGGGGCTGTCACCTTTGAGGCCTCTGGAGCTTGACTGATGGCTTCAAAGACCTTACTTAAGGAGGAGAAGTCTCCTCATTAGAACCCTCACTCCTACTCCATTTCTGTCAAGATCTGTCCTACAGCCACTATCACATTGAGAGGCGCCGACTTACTCATTTAGTCGGTTGGGCTATTGTAGACCGGACTGTTATATGAATATCAAGCAGGGTGACAAGCCATGAGTTCGGATTCTGCGGATCTGGCCCACGAGCCACAGGATGCCGACCCCTGCCATAAAGGATCGCAAGCAACCACAGCCAATTTTCGGCCTGAACAGAGACATGCCCTTGACACTTGGTCCGCTTCATTCAGCATGCCTTTGGGAGAGGCTTTATCTGACGTGAAATCCCATGCCTTATGTTTAGATATTTGCATTGAAATCGGTTCCTCATATGCTCCACTATAACCCCCTTAAAAACTCACTGCCAAATCTTCAAGAGTCGATACAGGAAAATGGCTTGATTTCAACTCTCAGCATCAAAGTTGACATTAGACAAATCTGTGACTGATTTCATTGAGTAGTTGGATATTTATGCAAGAAAGGCATATGTGTTATATGTGTTGCAATTTTGGGGTGGTGAAGAACCATCGCTTGATGAGTGTTCATTGATTCAAGGCAGTCATGCCTTAAAGCTATCCGTGCTTCCTTTGCAGTACTGGCATTGTTGCTGCCAGTGTCAGAGGAGACTTAAGCAACTGATATTCTTCCTCTTTTAAAAGATGTATGTTTGACAGAAGCTCACGAAAGGGTCTAGTGTTCTTTCTCTTGTGTGTGGTTGAGAATTTGCATCAGTGATGGCTAATTCGGATTGGTGCAACTCAGACATGATACTGGGTATGTCAATCAAAACATTCTCGACAGTGCCACCTAGTGTTTCATTATCCAGATACCATAAATTAAGTTCGCTGGTTGGAACCTGGTGGCACTGTCGACCCCAAGAGAAAAAGAGCTATTCCCATGAGGTCCCTTTGTTGCAGTCCCATTGCAGATTGCAACAAGGTCTCTCCACAAGAGGTCACAGCATCTGCTATCTTGTTGCCCATAGGAAAACGTCTGTGAATGAGTTAAAAGCATTTTTCATGTCAATTTTAATAAGTGCACGTTTTTCCTGGCAGTTTACATGTGTGTCCCATTTCTCTTGCTACAGGCTGCATGTCGACCTTTGTTGCAAGGCGTCTCAGAGTTTAGCTAATAGTATCTAAAAATGTTGACCCTCCATGAATCTCGTGGGCGTCGCAATCCACTAGTTGGGAACCACTGGACTTTATTAAAGTCAATGTCAAATCTGTTAAACAGTCAGTTGCTAATTCTATGTTGTCTGAAAAGTTAATGTACATTGTTTTCAATGAAACCCCTTAAATGCCGTGATAACACCAAATAGGTGCAGACAACTCATTAGTTGTAATCAGGCGGAGTGAGAGGGGCCGTTGAAAGCTACTTTCTGTCCCTAATATTTCTTCCAGCCGATAGTGGCTGATCTGATGTGTATTTTGTTTTCTTGGGCATATTTTGTCCTCTGATGACTTTGCTCCTAGAATGTACTGAAAGCTCCACAGGATTTTTTACTGTATGGGATGCGTCATGTTTAATCATTAGTCAGGGCACATCATTCTTTGTTGCTCAGCAGCTTTTACCAGCACGCAAGGATTACAGGTTTACGTGATAATGGAATAACACTCGTAAGAAGCAAAAGAGCAAAATTCATTTCATGCAGCATGGGAAGTTTTAGCGTAATTAGAAACTGTTGCGACTGGCCGGAGGGGAACAGAGAAAGAAAACTTTTCGGAGCCTTGACTCTCAAGTACTGTAATCAACAAATTGAATTTGGAACTTCAGATCAACTTCTTAACTACTGGTCGTCTGACATCTAAGAAATGCAGGGAACGAGATAGATTTGCAGTATGTGTGTGTGTGTGTGTGTGTGTGTGTGTGTGTGTGTGTGTGTGTGTGTGTGTGTGTGTGTGTGTGTGTGAGAGAGAGAGAGAGAGAGAGAGAGATTGAAGGGGGGGGGGGGGGAAGGTAAGAGAAAATGATACAGCCATGCAGCCATATGAAAGATTGCAATACACATTTCAAGGACTAAAAGCTTTATCTATAGACCCAGAAAACGCTTGAAGAAACATGAGTGTAACAATTTGTAAATCGCATTACCTACATCAGTGATATGCCTAAAACCGCAAAGCAGGCGCTTTGTTCTTTGTACATTGCCTCTGTCAAAAGTTGTCTCGGATATTCGCCCTAATACAGATGTGTTCGTAGTTAGAAGACCGACGTGCCATCGTTCTTGTGAGCAGCAGCGCCACGTGGGGTTCGGTGGTATTACGGTAAATCTGCTCTATTCGTGAGACGAGTAGATCGTATTCCGGGACACATTCTTCTACGATTTTTATAGACATGTCAGCGCGAAAGCGCGGTTTACCTCGAAAGAGAGTTGGGCGGCCTCGGCATTTGCCTTTCGACGCTCCGTCTGCAAGCGATGTGCTGAACTAAATCTCAAGCATTTTAAAATTATTCTTGAAGCCAAAGTTTACAACAAATATTATTTGTTTTTCAATGGTCGGTAAAGTGTTCCAGTAGGATTTAAAAGCCATGAATCGTCTGCGAGTATAAACATTATCAGTTGTTAGGCTTATTTGAACTCGCATGATATGCTCCAAGGATATAGGATGCTCCAAGGAGGGGAGGCTTGGGTCGTGGGGATATTTAGCTCTTCAGCATTTCGGATTTTACTATCAGATTATTCATAGTTTTTGTGTGGTGTTCCACTGGGAGCCGCGATGCGTTTGCAGAGCATTAACAGTGTTGTTGAATCACTTCAACCCCTTTTTTACATTTCCGTGGGCTCAGAGGTCAATGGGACTATACTAAAAATATTCCTCGTGAAAAGCTATGCCTATGGTCCAAATGGTCCAGCTCACTGGTTTGGCCAGCTATATCGGACACATAATAGAACGCCGGGCTTTATTAGTATAGATTACTTGGTTGTCGGACACAATCTCTCACACTAAGGGGGAAGTGTGCTGGATGTGTTTGTTTGTACGAGTTGCCCTACGTGTGTATATATACATGTCCACTACCACTAGCAATTCGACTTGTACATGTATCTGTTCGAATTGATGAACATGATCTTAGTTTTTTGTCTAGTTCATCCCAAGTCCGAATTTCAGATTTGCTCTTTTCAGATCGTTTATTAGTTACTGCATTTCATTTGCAGTTTCACTGAAGAGAACAATATCATCTGCAAATCTTAGATTGTTTAGATATTCGTCTCCTATTTTGATACCCTTTCCGTTCCATTCTAGCTTATTGAATACTTAATCAAGGCAAGCTGTAAACACTTTTAGTGAGATGGTGTCGCCCTGTCTAACATCTTTTTTTAATTGGTATCTCATCGATTTCCGTGTGGAGCTTGATGGTTGCTGTCCAGTCTTCATATATCTTTCAATATTTTACAATATACCTCCTCTACTCCCTGTCTTCGAATAGCTAAATGCCTTTTCGTAATCAATGAGTGCCATACACAGGAGTTTCCTATATTCGTTTTTTTTTTTTTTTTCTTATTTAAGACGAAATTCGGGCTTGAAGAGCTCCCAATGTCTCGAATCTGGCTGAAGATCTGAGAGTGAAATGACGAAGCAAAATGCACGGCCGATGAAGTGCCTCAGATGCGGCGCGTTGGGAGGAGCGCTTCATGGAGTCGAAACAAATGAACACAAAGCTTTGCAATTTCAACTCGTATCAGTGTCGCCACAGAAAAGAGTGGCGACACTGATACAATTTAGTTTGTTCGTTCCAGGCATCATGTTTGATCTTTGCTACTTTAAATGTACGTACATACATAAATACATAAATGCGCGCGCGCGCGCGCGCGCGCGTGTGTGTGTGTGTGTGTGTGTGTGTGTGTGTGTGTGTGTGTGTGTGTGTTTGTATTGTACATGAGTAATGTATTTTGATCTAAAGTCCACCGTATATTTCTTTTTTTTTTATCTTAGGATGTTAAACTTCAGGCACATGCAATACAAGATAATTTTCACTCTGAGAATTCGCTGCTAACTGATGCTTTGTCTCTGAGAGCTTACGATAACTGCGGAAACATGAATGCCTGCACTTTAAAGAGGAAACTTTCTACTTCAACCTGGTAACAGACAATCATCTGTTACAGACATGCTGGTGGCTGTTTAAAAATGGCGAATTCGTTGTTTTGGGTGAAATACATGGGACCTAATGCTTGGAGAATATGCATGTCGTTATTAAATGAGACGGCGGGTGGACTAGAGAGCGACGTCTTTGAGAGCGCGGGGACTTTGGTTCCCGGTTAGCAAGG
>NC_061830.1:24821479-24823979 GCF_019202785.1 Penaeus chinensis | reverse complement strand
TGTGTATATATATGCATGTGCGTAAGTGCAGCTATATGCAATGCATGTACAGGTGCATACATACATATATGAGTGGACACTAATGTGTACTCATAAACTAATTGCTCATAGACATGTGCTTAAGCATATGTATGGTTATATGTATGTGTGTATGTATAGTCATAAGTACGTGTACAAAATATATGCAAATGTGTGTATTTGCATATATGTAGGTGCATATACACACATGTAGGCGCATGTGATGTGCGCATATGTCAATATATATGTATATATGTATGCATGTGCATGTATGTAGTTGTGTATAATGTAGGAGTATGTATGCATAATATATGCATAGGAACATCTGTAAATGTGTGTGCTTGCATGTGCATGTGCATGAAAATGATCAAATGTGTAGTACTAGGGGCATATGCAGGTGAACAACTATGGCTGCACTAGTTGTACATACACATAAATAAATTCAGCATATAAAATATAATTACATATATATATATATAAATATATATATATGTATATATATATGTGTGTGTGTATATATATACATATATATGTATATATATGTATATATATATGTATATATATGTGTATGTATATATATATATATATATATATATATATATATATATATATATATATGCACTTCTGATACTCAAGCCCATGCTCACGGGAGTATACCATGGTGTAATGAGCTGGCCCGTGTGTTGCTACTCACACTAGGCAGGACCAACCCTGCTGGAGGGGCTTATCAGTGGCATCCTGGCTAAACTACTCCCCCTCCTACCAAGATACACCTAAGTCTAAGCCAATCAAAAACCATGACTACACAGACAGAGCAACGGCCCTCATTCCCCGGAGGCGAAGGAGCCCCTGGTTACGGAGGCGATCAGGATCGCTCCGGAGCAGAGGGTGCTAAGAATCCCCGGCCAAGAACAGGCCGCCCCACGTTGATGAACCTTTGCACATATAATATAAGGACAATAAGAACGGAATCCGACTTACTAGCATTACTTGAGGAACTCTCTTTCATTAAATGAGATGTTGTAGAACTGTGTGAAGTTAGGAGACTAGGCGAAGAACAGAAGATACTAAATGATGGACACGTACCCTACCCCAGGGTAACAAGCACGAATTAGGGGTATGTTTCTTAGTTAACAAATATTCATAAAAGAATATTGTGGAATTCTATAGTATATGCGAAATAACAATAAGTACAACTTAAAGATTGTTCAAGTCTATGCTCCAACCTGCAGCGACAGTGATCAAGAGATTCAAGAGCTTCCATGAAGATGCTCATTTAGGCAGCGAGAGAGTAAAAACCCATTTCCCAATAATTATGGGAGATTTCCATGCCAAAGTAGGTAAAAAAAACCCTATTGGGGAATCACGGAGGCACTAGTAATGAGGGGACAAATACTAGTGGAGGCTTAATCACTTAATATCATGAATACATTCTTCAAAAAAAGACTAGAGCAGAAGTGGACATGGAAGTGGACATCGGACATCAAAAACGAATTTGACTTCATAATTTCAAATCGGCATGATATAGTAAAAAAATATATATATATATATTAATAAAGTAAATATTGGCAGCGACTATAGAATGGTCAGAGACCAAATTAAAATACACTTCAGAAGGGAAAGGAAAAACTTTTATGAAAACCACAGCCAAATTTAACTTGAAGACCAGAGTGACAGAATTTAGCCTTAACATCCAAAACAGATATTCCCTACTCAGTGACGAAGATCTCAACATTGGCCAAATTAACAAACAGTTCAATGACATAATAAAGGAAGCTGCACTTGAAGTATGCAGTAAGAACGACAAGCAAAGCTCCAGAAAGCTCTCGGTAGAGACTAAACAGTTTATGCAAAAACGTAGGGTCATGAAAGTATCGTCAAACAAAGACAAAATAGAATTAGCTGAACTAGCAAATACTGTAAATAATAAATGAGATGTACATAAATTAAATACTCAAATAATAAATGAAACAGTGATCTCAGGTACCAGCATGGAAACAGCTAAAATGAGACTCAGAATAGGGAGAAACCAGATGGAGAAGTGACATAACAAGAATGAAATCATAAGAGTAGTGGAAGACTTTTACAGGGATCTATACAATTCAAATGAACAGCCACAGATAGAAGCAAACGCAGTAACTAGAGACGTTCCCATCATCACAACAGAAGAAATAAAAAGAACCTTAAAGGCATGAAGAGAGGGAAAACGCCAGGTGAAGAAGGATTTAGTATAGACCTTATAATAGATGCAGGACAAATTGCAACAGTGAAACTAGCCGATCTTTTTAACAAATGCCTTCTCAACGGAAAAATCCCAAAGCCTGGAAAAAGTGCAATACTTATTTTGATACATACAAAAGGGGCTAGAAAGGATCTAAAAAACTACCGACCCAAAAGCCTCCTTTCAGTTACTTACAAACTGTTCACAAAAGTCATCACAACTCGTATCTCTGACAGTCTGGATTCTAACAGCCTAGAGAAC
>NC_061830.1:24798979-24803979 GCF_019202785.1 Penaeus chinensis | reverse complement strand
CTAGGCTAGGGAATATATAGATCGTATATTCTTAAAGACACGGGGGTCCAGGGGGCCTAGCCCCCTGGCTAGGCGCATATAGTACTACGGGGGTCCAGGGGGCGTAGCCCCCTGGCTAGGTGAATATAATTAGGCTAGGCTAGGTTAGGTTAGGTTAGGTTAGGCTAGGTTAGGCTAGGTTAGGCTAGGTTAGGCTAGGCTAGGCTAGGCTAGGCTAGGCTAGGCTAGGCTAGGTTAGGCTAGGCTAGGCTAGGTTAGGCTAGGCTAGGCTAGGCTAGGCTAGGCTAGGCTAGGTTAGGCTAGGCTAGGCTAGGCTAGGTTAGGCTAGGCTAGGCTAGGCTAGGCTAGGTTTGTATATTACTAGGGGGTCCAGGGGGCGTAGCCCCCCGGCTAGGCGCATATAATAGTACGGGGGTCCAGGGGGCAGAGCCCCCTGGCTAGGGAATATATACATCATAGTGTATGAAAGCCACAGGGTTAAGGTTAGGTTGGTTAATTGTTTAGGACGCATTTTACGATTACCACAGGGGATCTGGATAATGTGAAATCCCGTAGTTTTTTACCGAGCGTTGGGTTTGATTCCCGTAGAGTTTTTCGAAAGTTGGCGCGTTAATCCGTAGACTTTCAAAGATGGCGGGGCGTCCGTAGAGTTTCACTGGCCGATTTCCTTCGTTTTTTGTGCTTTTCGGGACAAATTTGGCTCGGGTTTTCGAAAAAACGACTTTTTAACGATTCATAAATCACTTTCTTCGATTTCTGCAGGTTCCTTTTGACATCCAGTGCCATCCATTATTCCCCCCCCCAAAACCCCCGGTTCCCCACGCATCCCCCAAGATCGTTGGGTAGAGGAAACAAACAAAAAATCTGATTTTGGAACA
This sequence comes from Penaeus chinensis, assembly GCF_019202785.1. Taxonomy (NCBI): domain Eukaryota; kingdom Metazoa; phylum Arthropoda; class Malacostraca; order Decapoda; family Penaeidae; genus Penaeus; species Penaeus chinensis. The sequence goes on along the minus strand of NC_061830.1, from coordinate 24,803,101 downwards.
TAGTCTCTGAGAGGATGCGTCGCTCTCGGTAACATTTACCCACCTTTTAAGAGAGCAAGACTCCACCAACATAGATGGAGCAAGCTGACTTGAAAATGAACTTTGGCCAATATATCAATAGCCTTGCTTACAAAGCCATGCAAAAGGTGCAATACAGCTTTATAAGTCACAAGTAGGTTCACCACTAGAATACTCAAATGCACCTCAGTTTGCTGGACAAAATTCAAGACAGGGCAGCTACAATCATCTCTAGAATATCATATACATTATGATGATCTTCAACATCAGAGAGGTGTAGCAGGATTTATAGTCCTAAACAAAGCTCAGGACTTAGACAGCCCTCATCTAGAGCGACTCAAACAGCAATCATGATAAAGCAGACACAGCAGAACCCAGCTGCCCTAGACCCTCCCACAGCAGGCACCTTACATTTCCTGAGATATTTCATTAGTTACATATTCAACAACCCTGATATACCATTTTTATGCACCATTCAGACTTTCAAATGATTTATAAATATAATTCTATCTTAGGAATTCAACATGAAAAGCTGAACATGTTTCCGAATTGAAGATGTTGTAGTGACACTTTTTCAGCCTGATTAACAAAGCAAACAATATAGAAATTCTCTGGCATTAAAATCAAACAAGTAAGTAAATAAACGAGAAACAGAAAGAGACTTACTGAATCTGATGCTTCATCAGTTTTGCTGCCTTTGGGGGGTTCCTTGGCGGGATCATTTGTCTTTTTTGCTGGCATCACTTTGCTGACAGCACTGGCTTGACTATCTTTACCAAACTTTGCCTTCTTCTGTGGCTTCTTACTCTCATTCACAACCTCCTGGTCAGAGCTTTGAGGATTCTGGCAAAAAAAAAAAAAAAAAGTCCAGTTCAAAAGCATTCTTAAACTGTGTTCTCACCAACTTCTTACAAATTTAATTGCTTCATATTTGTATGCAGTCAAGCTAAAGACTTTCAAATAGCCTTTTATCCATTCATACGTACACTTAAAGATACCAACTAGTTACCTTATCTGGCAAAACTTTCTTTGCAGTTTTTTTCTCCCTGATGGGAGATTTTTTCTTCTTGGTTGATGTTTTGTTGTCACTTTTGGCTTTCTTCTCTGGGCTGCCAAAATCCTTTGCAGGCCCTCCAATGGAGTTTTTGCGTTTCAGATTTGTGACCTTTTTCTCCTTACCTCCCATCTTTCCTACTGCAGGCATTCCAAATCACTTACATGTACCCTGTGCACAAAGAAATGGAAGAAAATACTTAGAGCAACACACACAAATATGGTAAATGTGCTTTTATGACAAAGGTATAGGTCCCATTGGTTTCCCTTTTCTGAAGCATCCCAGAAAGTGCATAATATTTATCATGCACACAGTAGTCACCTATGACATAAATTCTAAAAGGGGAACCTTCCACATCACCAATTAGATCCAATCCTTTCAGGTAGACACAGTAATACATCAAGAAGTCTCTCACATGGGCAAAAGTACTTTTCCAAAGTACTTAACTGACATAGGCTACATACTCAACAAATGAAAAAAGAAAAATGTACATTCTAAAAAGGAACATGCATTATCAATCAACTCTTCCTTGCCAAAGAATCTGCAGGTAGGAAAGGCTTTGAAGAAAGAGGTGTACTCATAATGAGGGTCTAAAAGTGATATTATTAACCAGAAGCTGCCAGGGATGGCATGCGTATACATTTCAAAAATCCTGGTCATGAAACTGGGCATGCAAAGATGATTATTAAAAATAACTATGTAAATGAATGTTATATATGTTAAATATATATAACAATATTAAAAGAACACATAAAATACAGAACCATGGAGTAGGCACTGATAATTACATTTTCAAACAAGTTGACATATCGCAGAATTGAGTCATGCACTTACTGTAGTACTTTATACCGCCCTGTAAACATCATGAGTGATTCATAAAAAGTGGAGGGGGTAATGCATTCAAATAGCGTAAACTACAGACGATATTCTTGTAGAGGAAGTTGCTAACGTCAGTACTAGAAATAATCTACAAACACAAACAGTAACAACACAAATAAAGGAAAAAGATAATTGTTCACAACCTAAGCCAACTAGGTGTCTCCGCGCTTATTTATCTTGCCAAGCAAACTGAGGGAAAGACAATGTTTGTCTTAGGGTGTTGGGGGCTGAGTCCCCCATCAACCCTCCCCTTTGGACATTCCCAGTTACAACCTTTAATATTGTTAAATAAAATTTGTGACATTTGAGGCAACCTATTTTCTTTATTTCTATCGTTATAATTTGCCTTAACAGATTATGTCATGCATCAGTGGTGTAGTTTTTCCCTTTCTTTATGACAGCATCATTTGATTTCCCTTTCATATAATTATAATGCATATTGATCTCCTATATTTTAACCCATATTACAATGTTACTTATTGTTACTGTTATAACTAGTAATAAAGTGTATACTACCTAGAGAGAAAATATTAAGTTTGCTCAATGAAAACAGCCTCTTACCATCTTGATTCAGCATATAAACTGACAAATATAGAACTTGGAAAATTAGGCCTAACAGCATTGTATAGAGGAGGTAACATTCATGGGGGCTGGGCCCACAAGCCATTCACCCAACACTCGAACACTTATGATTAACCCAATGCTGACGGGCATAACGTGTACGTACGTGCTATGGCTAGTACTTGTTTGATTGCTTTTACACAGAGATGGCTACACTTGTACTAAGTCACCAATGAGCCAGTTATGAGTACTGCCTGTCTTGCCCATTTACCCTTTTCTTTGATTTACAAAAATATTTTTCGTTATTTGTTTTTTTTGCTGTTTCTGATGTTTATAACATTATAGTAATTATAATGTTTATAATAAAAATAACACCATCGATATTCATAGCACTAGTAAAAAAATATGTTTTTCCCGCCAATCCAAGTCACGTAAGGTCACAAGGTCTACTAACTGACTCCTTTGTGGCTAAGCACTAGCAGAGCAATCTATGTGCAAAGACATTTCACAAAAATATAGAAAATGAGCACAGCATTTTCCCCATTTTTTATCCATTTCCCCGGCGGCATTGGGTTAATGCATGGATGTTAATACCCAGATCCAACTGGTTAATGCTGTGAGGCTCAGAGGCAATTGTACTTGTTGTGGATGTTGTATGCCATATAAGTAACAAAATCACATAACATAAACTTTTATTTTACAATAACGAAACTTCAAATGCATATCACATATTTTGCCTCCCCCACACCAAAAAGCCTGACTTGCAACAGCTGCTCCCCCTTGCTTGTAGGATGGGAAGGGTTACATTTTTAACCAATATTCCAATGGTTGAAAAAAATCCATTTTCAATTCCAATTATTTCATATGAGAAACATACATTCATCATCATTTCTGTCAGAACTGACCAGTTCATGACGTGGACTTTTCCCCCTCCAGCCAACAATCTTCAGACATACATGGCGTAATTTTGAGTTTTGGGTATTATTTGCCTTAGCAGATTTATTACATGTACCAGTGATTATAGTCAATGAATATTCCTCTAATTACATACCCAAGTATAACATGTTGCCAAACTTACTTATTATCAACTTACATAGGATATGCCATTGACGAAAAATGTCTTATTTTCATTACAATTTTAGTTTCACACAGGCATACTTTATAGAACTTTATTGTTAAATCTTAAAATGTTAAGGAAGTATAAAAACATTAACCAATTGCCGACAGGCATGGCATGTATGTACATGCCATGCCCACTGTGAGTTTACTTGTTTAATTGTTTTTACAAATAGATGGCTAAACTTGTACTAAGTCACCAGTGAGCCAGTTAAGAGTATTGCCTGTCTAGCTCGTTCACCCTTTTCATTGATTTTCGAAAATATTTTACATTATCTTATTTTGCCGTTGCAAATGTTTATAACATTTTAGTAATTCCAATGTTTATAAAAAAAATAACACCATCAATATTTATAGCACTAGTAAAAAATACGTTTTCCCACCAATCCAAGGAAAGGGGAAATCAGTTAAGGTCACAAGATCTAATTGACTCCTTTCCTAAGCACAAGCAGAGCCATCTATGTAGAGATATTTCACAAAAAATAAAAATTGAG